>NC_088386.1:7924482-8225431 GCF_037993035.2 Macaca fascicularis | reverse complement strand
CCCAAAGTTATGGACCATACCTCTGCAAGGTCATTATTTTCAGAAGACCACCACTGGTCTCACCAAATATAACACTGTGTTCCTTGTAATTTATGACGCTCCAATTACGATAACATTCACTCTTGCATTTCAAAGCAATGTCGGTGTTTCTTTGTCTCTCTCACTATCTTGTTTTCCTTTCTTTCTCTCTATTTTTATATATCTAACACATAATGTACAATATAATGTGATATGCAAAATATACTGTAGTATAACATATGACATATAATATTTATATAAGTAATATGTCACGTTGCTAAGATTATTACACCTGTGAGATAAATGTAAACTTGAAAATTAAGAAAAAAATTTAAAGTTCTCAGCAGATAAATATACAACCAAATAAAATAGAAATTCTAGAAGTGAAAAACCTAATCATTGGAAAAGAAACCACTGAGTGTGTTTGATAGCAGAACACGGATAACAGAATAATGAGTCAACGAATGTGGGTATAGATCAACACAAAGTACTCAATGTGAACAGAGACAAAAGTTTGACAAAGCCACAGGATTAGATGGAAAGTGCTTAAAAATCTTACATTTGTGTCATTGGAGTCTAAAATAGAAGAGGAATAGATAGGTGCAGAAAAATATCAAAATAAATAATGGCTGAACACCTCTCAAATGCGGTAAAAGATACAAATATATAAATGCAAGATACTCATTAATAAAATACATAGAATATAATAGAAAAATAATAATAGAAAATAATAGAATAAAATCAAAGAAAATCATGGTCAGACACATCATAATCTAAATACTAAAAACCAAGGAAAGAAAGAAAAAAGAAGCCTTGAAGCGTACAGAGAAGTGCAATTGTGCGACCTCTGCTCACTGCAACCTCCGCCTCCAGGTTCCAAGAGATTCTCCTGCTTCCCGAGTAGCTGGGACTACAGGCGAGCGCCACCACGCCCAGTTAATTTTTGTATTTTGTAATTGTTAATTTTTTGACGGGGCTTCACCATGTTGGCCAGGATGGTCTTGATCTCTTGAACTGGTGATCCGTCCACCTTGGCCTAAGCATTTGTCATTAATCTTCAGACATTGTGTCACATTCTGGGAATCTATAAAGGAATAAAATCACTTCTTGGTTGCAAATTTGGGATATTCACCATTTTAGGGATTTGCCACTTCAAAGCCTACAAGCAGCAGATTAAATTAGGTGCATAAGAAGTTTATCGGGGGAAGGTTTGTGAAGGATAAAGTTGAAGGGAGCAGGTGAGGGTAGACTGCAGACCAGATGCATGTCTGACATTGGCGAAAGGAAGGAGACATAAGGAGGATTGCACTGGAGAGCTTCAGATGCATCACAGCTCTGAAAGTTTTGGCCAGGCTGAGGATCAAATCTCTGTGCAAAGTTTGTCCTGCAGACTATCACAGGTCAGGCAGAGATGACAGACAGGCTTACGATGCCACATCTTCAGATCCCTCATGGGGTTCACACGTCTCCTGGGACACTTCCATCATGGTCTATCATCATGGGAGTGGCTCAGGTGACATGTGAACCCCATGAAGGATCTGAAGGTGTAGCATCATAAGGCTGTCTGTCAACTGTGTTCCCCAAAGCAGGTCCTCTTGATTGGAATCTTTAAGGGACATCTGAGTGGCACAATCCATGATCACCACATGGATTTCTTTAAAACCTGAGCATTCTTTTTGAAGAATATTGACATCCTGTCATATTTTATATATCAAACATCAAAGTGTGTCTCCATTGAGATCCAACTTTTTACACGTCTCCATCATAAAATTCTTAAGTAGGAAAAAAAGCCAAAAAGTAGAAGATAGCTATTATGAGAACAAAATGAACATTTGAAGACACTTCACCTACCACTTATTGCTCTAAGAAACAGCATAAACAGATAGACACACAGATAAACAGAATTGCCTTTCATCTTTCAAGACTATCTCTCAATTCTGTTTATGTGCCTCTGCTACCCTAGGACTCACTTGGGATTTTGATTTTTGTCTCTTACTCTTTTTTTGTTGTCTCTTATTCTAACTATGGTTAACTTTTTCACAATTGGCTGAAAAGAAAGCTCATGTTGCATTTAGGATATAATAATTATATACATGAAAAGTCCCAGCAAAGGGCTGCCCCACCAGAGATTAAACATGTGCTAGAAACAAATTCTCTCAGAAAAGCATCTTGGACTCACTGATACACCCCAAAGAGTTGATATAGGTGAAGTAGCCTGTCACTGATTCCTGCGTTGTACTTCTTATATATGGCACCTGCTACATGAGATTTCTCTCTGAATGTGCCTCAGGTATCTCAGTTACAACATTTCCAAAGGTAAATTTTTATTCCCTTTACCCCATTACCAAGTATGTACCTTCCACGGTCATCCTCATCTTATTAAATGACTTCTTCATCCATACAATTGCCCAAGCCAGGATGCTGTGATTTTTTGTGATTCCAACATTTGCCCCCTCTTCTCAACATCTAATCAAATTTAACATCAGAATATCCTGACTCCTCTCCCAAATTGCTGAAATGCCTGCCAGTCCTCCAAATTAAAACTGAACAGGCTAGTGTTCACCAAAGATTATAGAAGATAGAGCATAGGACGCTGAATGCACTGCTGAGCTTGGCCCAGACCCAGGACCAGCTTCACTTGTACGGACATTTAGTCCCGTTGATGTAGCCCAGATATTTTGCCCGAGAAACTCTCTTTCTGTACCTTGTCCAAATCACTTCTTGTCTTACACCAAGGAGACATATTGGTCACTTTCTTGCTAAAATACCTTAAGCAGAATCATGAAGTCTGAGGTTTCTGGAGCTCAACGAGTTGTTCTCTAGCACCTCAGACATATGAAGCATCTGAGAACAATGAGAGCCTGAACTCAAAGGAAGCACATTGCTTGGATTTGTTGCCATACCTCTGAGAATAACACTGGCTACTCAGCAACCCCTCCCAAGAAGATTAACAGTTGCTGGTCTGTCCCTTTGGCTTCATCATTTCAATCTGGTGTTTCCAAGATTAGCTTCTCATCTCCATCCCCAAGGCTGTCACAAGAGCGTATCTTGCTTAGGTAGATCATTAAATTAGAAACACGCTCAAGCCTTAGGGGAATCCAGTGGTAGACTCCAGAACCTTCTGCTATAACCAGGTAAACCACCTGGCTTGGCTTGCTCAGGTGATCTGTGTCTGATATTCTGGAGTTATTTACTAATATATCACCAAAAATATTTCACAGGTACCCCAAATTGAGTAATGAATGACACGAAAGCACGAAAGATAGCTCATACACACTGCTTCAGCATTTGTAGTTGGAGGGTGAACTCAGACACTGGGGTAGCACAGCCAACTCTTTGAAAGATTACCGCAGTTGGCATTATACACATGCAATCTTGGGTATTCATCTCAATATCAATAGCAGCCACAAAGTGAATTATTTAAATAATGTTACCACATTTAAATAATTTTATTTAAAGAAAGTCATAAATGTATATAATCAATTATTTTAATCCTGGCTTTATAATTCAAAGAGTAGTTACATTGTGGCAGTGTTAGCATCACAAGCAAAAACTACAGAAGAAGAAATAGTTGTATGAATTCATTGCCTTTGTAGAGTGGATAATGTATCAAGATTTTGTAGGAATCATATCATTTAAATAGTATGACGACTGTTCGCTAAGTAGTCCCCTCTATGTTGGAAACAGAATTAGAGTATTGTGAGAGTTATATGTTTTAATGTGTTTATTTATAAGAAGAGGTTATGCTATAGAAGCACTTACAGCAGTGTGTGTGTCTGTGTGTGTGTGTGTGTGTGTCTCAGAGAGAGAGAGAGAGAGAGTGAGATGTTTGCCAAATGGAATGAGCTGACACCGAAACTGGGAAGCTATAATCCCTGTCTTCTGTCTGTGGGTTCTGGTACATTGATTAGTATTGAGTAACAGCTGAACACCGTTTTAGATACCATCAAGTCTGTAAACATGAGGTGTGCAAAGCTAACAAATCTCTAGAGGCGAAAACACTTGATCTTGGTCTCATTAGACACTTAATCAGATCCACTGAAATACCTGTTTGAAGTGGATTAATAATAATACTTTGCATCATTCTTCAAAGCTACAGTTAGCATAGCATGTCAATGCATTTTAGGGATTTGGAAAGTACATATATACGCACATAAATACATACATATTTTTATTTAAAGGCACACACACAGAGCTTTAATTGCCCATTTGTGTGTAGGGACTTAGTAAAGGTATTTCAATTAAATGAAGTAGCATGAATATTAGAAACTCAAAGATATGCATCTAGCATCTGCTAGTAAGTATAATAAAATAAAACAAAAATTCTAGGCACTTTGAAAGCATTACTATGAGTAATCCCAAGCCAGCTGATTGCAGCACTTACTGACCAATAAGTGGACCCAGAAAACACTGTCAATAAGCCCTTAAATTTAGATGAAGCTTTTACCTTTTCAAAACCCTTTTGAACACATTATTTTATTTTATCCATTAAATTCCCTTACGATGATTTGTGGGACTGTTATTCCCATTTTACAGAGAAATTCAAAGAAAACCATTTTCTTAAATGTTGTGCAGAACTCTCTGACTAATAAAGTATAACACTTTCATGTATATTATTCCATTATTTTTGAACTTGGTTCAAATAGAAGCTTCTTCATATATAATTGTATTTGGAGTCTCACTGCAAGTAAGTGGAAAGCAAAGGTGTTCTGTAAAGGGTGACGCTGGGAAGGTCCTTCCAAGCTCCATCCTTGTGGCCTTCTCCTTGCCACAGCACGCACCCCCTGAGGCATCTCTGGGGAACACCCAGAACAGACATCCTATAAACATTCTTTAAAACTGTCTTTATATTTTAGCAATCTTGGGAGGAAGTTATATGCTTTACAATAAACAACCTATGAAACAGGTTTTGTGATAGCAATCCTCTTACATAAAAGCAGTAGTTCAAACATGGCATACAGGACTTTGAGGCTTGGGGTTATGATCTTTGTCCATTACTCTTCCACAGTTTGAGAAGTGAAAAAAAAAATATGGTTCCCCATGATTAGGCGACTGAGGAAATCTGAAAGGAGCAGACCTCTAGCTCTGCAGGTCTGTGTGGCACTAATTTGGACACATGGTAGGACTGGTCAGTCTACGACTCTCCTATGTCCATCTGAGATCTCCAGCAGGCAGCTTAGTCCCACTTTAGTTAGGGGGAGCAAAGGATCTTTCTTTTCTTTTGCTACTTGACCTTCTACCTGCTCAGGGGTAGTCTGCTTTTATGAACGAGCTTAAGGTATCTTGAGCTATTAAATAGGGTGCTGGTCCACTGGGGATGAGCCTTGGATAGCAGAAGAGCCTGGTTCTCCTCTGCAAGATCCAATAGATGGTCTGGCCACTGTCACCCAGTGCCCTCAACAAATAGTATCCAGAAGGAAGACTGGATTCTAAGTTTCATTTTGCTCACTGGCACTGCCAGTGGACAGAACCTTCACAAGCACCGCTTGCAGTACTGATTGGGGTGGCCTTCCTGTTCTCCCTCATCCCCTTCTTGTCCCCTTGTATGGAGAGAGAGCATGATATAAAACATTCCCTCTAATCGTGCATCAAAATTCTGGTCAATTATTTAGACCAAAAACTTTTAGAGATTTTGTAGAAGAATGGTTCATTTACTTCCTGCTTTTACCATGGCCCCTTCTTCCCAAATCAGTGACTTGCTCATATCCAGCTTTCTGGGATGGTAAAAAGGAGAACCATCAAGTACATGGGAAGGGATTTTAGGAGTGAGATTAATACTTTGACATGTTATTTTGCCAAATATCTATCTATTACCTATCTATATCTACCTACCTACCTACCTATCATCTATATGTGTCTATCTATGAAAAACTACCTTAATTTAATTAATGAAATTATAAACAAATGATTTTCCACTAAGAAGGAAACGTTTGTCTAAATTAAATTAGTAATATTAAGAATTATTTTCACTTATATATAATTCATTATAATAGAGAGTAGATAAGAAGTGGGTATTAACAACTATTAAATGTATTGGGCATCTATACATTGCATTAGAGACTTAACATTAACTATCATGTTTTAATCCTAAGGAAATATCTGTAAATTTTGAAAACTAAATAGGTTCTAAGAGTCAAAATAATGCCAGATGGCAGAGTGGGTGGGAGATATTCTTGAGCAACCTGTCAACTTGGTATTCTCTTACATCACTTTATTTATCTATTTTTTAAAGCTTGCTCTGATTATAGATGACATAGTGACAGTGCAAGCAACAGCAGTACTGCTATTCTGTCAGGATCTTGAAAATCTGATGCCAATATATGAAGTAGAAAATCAGTTTGGAGACTCTAGAATATAAAAAAGTTGAAAGAGTTAAAGAGAAAACTGTAAATTCTTAATTGTTTACTATTCGCTTCTAGGAAGTTTTGTGTTATTGAATATGTATGATTATTTTCATTATGTCACTTTTGCTGGGCATGTGCATACAATACTGCCTTGTTCTCAAGATCCCAGTCTGTCCTTTTTTTCTGTTTGTACAGTAAAATAGTATCACATACCCCTAATGCTATATTTACTCTGGGTAACTTTTTATTCAGAATAAAACCTCTGAATCACCCATCAGAGTTCAGAAGGCACCTTCGTACAACAATCTCAGTGGGCCCGCTTACCCAGGCACTAAGTAGTTTATAAGTGTAATAAAAATAACCACCATTTCTAATGCATCATTCAACATCCCTACGACACTATCCTTTCATATCATATTACTTTCAATTATTTGGAGGTTATGTGTACAATATCAGATTAATTTAATGTCATTAATCCTGAAATATCTAGAAAGCTCAACAGAAATATAGCTCTAGGTCAGAAAATATTCTGAGTACTTAAAGTCTAATCATCTTGAGAATTCTCGTTTGTCTCATTCACTTGGTATATTTTTAACATAACTAATTTTATTTCTGTCTTGGAATTAGTAGAGATACTAGTTAGAATGCAGTATCTTTGACAACTGAAATATTGGAGGATCTTCAGATCATTGGTCAAAACATCACTTACTTTATATATCGCAAGACATAAGACATAGAAGATACAGCTAGAAATGACTCAAGATTCATTATTGACGTATACACTCATTAAGGTAAAATCGATTTCTTTTGATTTTCCCTTCCTTTCCTGATAGTGGGTATCAGAGAACACTGAATGTTTCAAAATACCAGAATTGCGTGTTTAGGAAACCACTGATTTGAAAAACATACGTATTCATTACCATGTAGCATAGATTCATGATTGGATCATTTTATATATTTGCTTAAAAATTAAAATAAGATTTGTTTTGCAAAATTTTTATGTATTTACAACAGCTCAGATTCACGTTTATAATGCATAATTAACCAAAACTTTGTGTGCTTTCAGACCATCCTTAGAGAAAAAAAGTGTCAGTTCAGGGCACCATTTAAATATAGAGGCTTTATGAGGGCTCAGGATGTTAAAGTCATTCAAGTAATTTGGGAGTTTTGAAAAACAATACATAAAGTGTTTAAAGGTTCAAATCTTTACATAATCTTGCATCCTTTAGTGACCTATCATTAGATTCAAATATGTTGAAGTGAATTGTAATGACCAGCTACCTGACGATGGCAATTTATGTTAGATAATGTATGAATAAAGAAGAGCAACTTTAAAATAATTTGATTCACAGCAATTCAAGTTGCCAAAGTGAAACCATTAAGTATACAAAGGTAATCATTTGTTTATGCATTCAACAATTGTTGAGTATTTACCTTGTCAGTCCCTACACACACAAAGATGAACACACAAACCCTAACAATACAATAACTCTGAATAATCAATAACTCTGTTATTTTCCTCAGTATCAGAGTAAGTGGCAAAGAAATAATCCAGTAAAATAAAGTTGTAAGTGTAATAAACAGTCTTTTCAACAAATGGTGCTGGGACAAGTGTAAACAGCGTAGGTATTTTGGAAATAAGCCTTTCCTCAAAAGGCTAAACATCTTACTATATGATTTAGTAATGCCTCTACTAATTATATGTACAGGAGAATAAAAACATATAGCCACAAAAACTTGTGCACGTATTTTCAAAGCAGCATTATTCATTATAGCCCCCAAATGACAACAGTTCAGCTATCTATCTATCTATCTATCTATCTATCTATCTATCTACCTACCTACCTACCTACCTACCTACGTATCATCTATCAGTCAATCTAACTAACTATCTACCTTCCCATCTATCATCTATCTCTCTGGAGAGAGATACATAAACGTGTCATATTCATACAATAGAATATTAATGTCATTTTCAGATCAGTCATTGCAAGTATATAGAAACACATTGATTTTTGCATGCCGACCTTGTATCCTCTAACATGACTAAACTCATTTATTAGTTCGAACAGTTTTTTTTTAGCGATTCCTTAGGATTTTCAACATACAAAACCATATACCTGATAATAGACATAGTTTTACATATTCTTTTACTATATGAATGCTTTTTTACTTCACCCTTTGGCTATAATTTCTCACATACTGTTGAGTATTTGTTGTGAGTATACTTCTCTTCTTAATCATAGTGAGCAGTTACTCAGTCTTTTGCCATGATTCATTGTGTTAATTATGGGTTTTGTTTTGTTTTTGTTTTGCCCTTTATCAGGATTTGGAAATGCCCTTCTATTGCTAGTTTTTAAAAATTATTTATCATTAAGGTTGTGGATGTTTGTCAAATGCTTTTTCTGCAGTCATTGAGATGATTATATTGTTCTTGCCTTTATCCTATTTGTATGGTGTATTATATCAATTGATTTTCAGATATTGAACCAATATTGCATTACTGGGAAAATCTCATTTGGTCAGAGTGCATAATCCTTTCATATGTCACTAAATTTGGTTTGTTGGTATTTATTGTGGGTTTTACATCAATAGTCATAAGAGATATCAGTCTGTAGCGTTTATTTCCTGTGTTATCTTTGTCTTTGTCTGGCTTTGGTGTTAGGGTAATACTGTCCTTGTATATTGAGTTGGAAACTACCTTCCTCTTTTACTTTTTTGGAAGAGTTTGCCAAGAGTTGATAATCTTCTTTAAATGTTGACAAGTATACAGCAGTGAGACTATCTGAGCCTAGGCATTATTTTGATTTTGTTTGTTTGTTTCATGTTTTTTAAATTGCTAATTTAATTGCTTACTAGTTTATTCAGATTTTCAGTGATTTCTTGAGTCAGTTTTGGTAGTTTTTATAGTTCTAGGAATTGTCATTTCATCTAATATATCTAATATCTAAATTTTCAATTGTACATAATATTCTATTAAAATTCTATTTATTTAAGACAGGTAATCATGTTTTCTCTTTAATTCCCATTGTTTGTAATTTGAGCCCTCTCTCTTTTTTTCTGTTCAATCTAACTAAAAATTTGTTAGTTTTGATCTTTTCACAAATCACATTTTGGTCTAATTGATTTTTTCCATTGTTTTTCTATTCTCTATTTTTGTTGATTTTTATTGAATGCTATTGTTAAACTGCAGTCATTTTCAGTTTCAGCACTAGACTCAATAATTCTTTTAAGTTAATTTACATTATTAACATTTTCTCTATCAATTTAAATCTAGACAACCAACAAAACAACAAATTAAGTCCCTATCTATAGCATTTGCCAATTTCTACAGTGTAACTATTCCTACTGTGGCTGCTTTATAGCTGCCCACGTTATATCACTGAATGCTAAACTGGGAAAAGATATGCACTAACATAGCATTATATCGTATAGCCATGATACAGATATAAATGTTGTAAAAAATCTGAAAATATGAAGAATATTCACATGCACTAAAATAATCAGGAAGTGGTTTGGAGTATTATCTTTGTTTGCAATGTAATAATTAGTATACAATTTAGTTTTTCCTAACGGCTGTTTTTAAGATCCAGCCTTCAAAATTCTTGAATATTGCATAAGCTAGCTCCAACACAACATAGGTTATTGATGCCTTCTTTCACTGCCTCTTGTACAGTAAATTCACTAGCCTTGATTTCATTACATGTATTTGTCAAACTAGTCAGGGCACAATCATTACTTCTTTGTGCTGCTACTTTTTATTGTGTCTCTTTAATTATATCGTATGTTTTGGGCATAAGGAATCACATTTGCACATATTTATATTTTATATTTTATACTCAATCTAACATAGACCTTATCCATAGCTAATAATTTTTTCTAATATACCCAGTTTCCAAAGACACTACTGAAAACCACAGATCTTTCTATACAAAAAGAATGTAGCGGTATATAAAGACTAAAAAAAGTTATAACCAGATCATCTGTCAACTATTGCTGTATCTTATATATTTCAAGTTATAAATGAAAAAGCAAGCAGATGTTGAAAATACGTCTCAATAATAATAATAGCTATAGTAAGTCCTTATGATCTGTCTATAAATGCATATACACACCTACAGTATATATACCTAATTCATTCTCATAGCAAACCTCTGAGTTAGTTATTATCATCCTGCTAAAATGTTTAAATAGGTAATACCAAGACTTTCCTCAAGTTTACATATCAAGTCAGTGACAGAGTATTTAAACTTTGGCCTAACTATATGAAAATGTGTGTTCTTCAATACTGCACCACACAGCTTTCCTGTTATATCTTATAGATATCTGGTTTTTGTCTTTATTCTCTGTTTACAGACACACAGTGTTAATGATTTCAGCAAAGGATTTAAAGTGTCCCACCCAACTGTTAATCCAGTGGAACCTGTGTGGGATATTGCTGTTGCAAAATAGCAATAATTTTACTTAAAATTCCTGAGAATTCCTCCACAGTTCTTTGACATTTTCCCCAAGTATTAGATAATATAGGTAATATTCAAATAATTCTAAAATCGCTCAGAAAACGTATGTTTTCTAGAAGGCATGAAATTGAAAACTATCAGAGATAATAATTAAAATGAAGAGAGGTAGAAAGGGAAAGATAAAAGGAGATGGAGAGATAGAGATGAGAAAGAGACAGAAAAATTAATTGATTTTCATTCTAAACTATGGAACAATGTGGAAAAGTCTAGAAACAAACGTTTGGCATGAGTCTTGTGCCAAAATCTGAATTGTTTTTTTGGCATGAATATGGGCAACTCAGATCCCCTGTTGTGAAGAGCACAATTAACAAGGGCTCTACCATCTATCCCTCAGGATCTACCACCATGTTCAAATGGATCCCACCCTTTCCACAGTTTCTAAGGAGGGAATTAGCGGAGGAGTAGTTACTAATGGAAACCCAGAGGAGATACAGAGCTCCTCCAACAGGAAACTTCATCTGAAGTCTTGACCTGATTGCATGTTTCTTAGAACTGTCCTGCAGTTCTACATTCTACCTAACATATCTTCCTTCCTTTCCTCTTGACACAGGTTTCATATAGGTGCAAAGTCTCTCCCCTCCTGCTACCCCTGTTAGGTTTCCAGTCAGTCTCTTACACATCTAATTCATTCTCAGTATCTGCTTCTTGGCAGTCATGGAAACACTGTCACTGGCTGTTTCACAAATGTCAACTCATCCAACAATTCCAAATTCCTGAAATATTGGTGTAATCAATATTTGACAGTTAAAAACGAAAAACTAAATCACCTAAATTCACACTGCCAACAATGATTAGAGTTGAAATTTACATATGCTTTTGATGGACTTTGATTTCTACACTCTTTCTAAAAGGAATTTTAGAAGCATAATGCTGTTGGACACTATTTTTCTATGCAAGTATTTATGAAACTTCAGGCATATGTGTCTTAGTCAGTTTGGACTGTTATAAAAACAAATTGTCATACATTTAGTGGCTTATAAAGAGTAGAGATTTACTTTTTTCAGTTTTAGTGGCTAAAGTCCTGAGATCAAAATGGTAGCATGGTTGAGTTCTAGTAAGGGCTTTCTTCCAGGTTGTGAATTGCCAACTTCTCTTTGTGTCCCGACACAGTGGAAATCAGCTAAGAGAGCTCTCTGGGGTTCCTTTTATAAGATCACTAATCCTTTCAGAGGCACTCCACCCTCATGACTTTATCTAAGCGTGATTACCTCCCAAAGACTCTACTTCCTACTACTATCATTTTGGGGGTTAAGACTTAAACATATGAATTTAGGGATAGGAAGACAAACATTCTGTTCGTTGCCATTTGCTATGTTAAAGTAAAAATAATAATATCAACTTTAGTTGGTTCCCAGAGCCCAAGTATTGTGGTTCTCTTGACCCATGATTTTATTTTCCGTTAGTTATATAATTGTTCAACTGAAGAAAAGTATGCAAAAAGAAATTCATATTTAATTTTGGCCAGGCATAGGTAGTATTGGTTTGGCTGTGCATATAAATTATGACAAAATATTTTGAAATTTCCTAAAGACAGATTATTCTTATATTTTCGTGAGTGTGACGTCACGTTCATTAACATTAATCAATCCATTAGTGAGGCTATAGGCTGTAGCATCATCTGCATGAACCACAACAAAGCACTCCTATCACAAAATATGATTAGCATTGTCCAGATTAGGTAATAACAAAAGGTTGACTTCTTTTTCCAATATTCCTGGTTATGGGCCATAAAAATCCCATCAAGAGTCAACTGTTGCAGCTACATTGATAAAATGAGCACATATCATTTACCCAATAAGGAACTGAAGTTGGGTACATATCTGTATGCTATAATGACTCAAAATGATTTATCCATTCTTTTACTAAACTAAAAAAGCAAATGCTATAATTAAAAAATTATGAATCTATCAACAATAGTGTATTTAAAATCTCCTCTGAACCGAGCCCTATAGTCTTCTGTCAACTTTGAAAATTATTGTATCTGCTTCTCCCTCAAATACATTTTTTTCAGATGCAGTCAGCGTTCTCCAAAGAGACATAATCAATTGGGTGTGTGTCAGGGGGTGCAGGGAAGAAGAAAGAGAGAGAGAGTGAGAGAGAGAGAGAGAGCAAGAGATTCATTTTAAGGAATTGGCTCATGCAATTGCAGAAGAGGGCTAGGCCAGAATCTGCATGTGTTCTGGTAGGGTGGTGGTTCACAGAAGAGCTCATGCTATAGCTGAATTCTGAAGGCTGTAAGGCCACATAAAATTCACCATCACAAGTGCACCCCCTTTCGACATGGCACTTCTACACATTTACTTAAAGCATACTCAATCTCCACATAAAGAAAGTAACAACGTCATACTTCTGCCCCACATGATACAACTATCTAGAGTACAGCCAAAAATGTATGATCCCTTTCTCAGAAAAAGAAAGTACGATGTACTTGGGACATAGTTACTCTTCTCCCTGATATAATATAGCTTAAATACTATAATGTAAAATTAACAATACTTAAATACTCTCATATTAAGTCAATATACGTTATGTTACATGAGAGTGGGTATTTGCTTTATACACATTCCCCACAAACATGTTGATAACAAAATAAAGAAGAAATACTCATGATAATTTTAGTCCTTATTTATATAATTGTTTATACAGTCAAAGTTGGTATTTATAACTACTGACTTTCACTATCCATTCTGTCTGTATTCTTTTTTTTTTTTTTTTTTTTTGAGACAGAGTTTCACTCTTGTCGCCCAGGCTTGAGGACAATGGCACAGTCTCAGCTCACTGCAACCTCCGCCTCCTGGGTTCAAGAGATTCTCCTGACTCAGCCTCCCAAGTAACTGGGATTACAGGTGCTCACCATCACTCCCAGCTAATTTTGTATTTTGGGTAGAGATGGGGTTTCACCATGTTGGCCATGATGGTCTCAAACTCCTGACCTCAAGTGATCCACCTGCCTCAGCCTCCCAAATTTCTTAGTGAAATTTCTAGGGATCCAGTGGTGTGGGGCATGTGAGAGATCCTGTCTAAGGTGAAAGATACATGATTGAATCTGGCCCCTATTAAAACCAATAAAAGAGACACAATGCCTAGTGAGAGTCTTTGGATATTGGAGGGAACGTATGGCTCACTTGAGTGTGTTGTCTCACCAAGTGACACAAAAAGCTGCTAGTTTTCAGAGGGCTGGAATAAGAGAAGCCTCTGAAACAGGCCCAAGCTGCTATGCAAGCTGCTCTGCCCCATGGGCCATGTGATCCAATAAATTCAATGGTGTGTGAAGTGTAAGTGCCAAATAATGATACTGTTCAGAGCCTCTGGTATGCCCTTACAGATGAATCATATTGCAGGCTTGTAGGATCTTGGAACAAATCCTTGCAATCCTCTGTGACTAGCTACTTTTCTACTTTTCTTTTGAAAAGGACCTTCTGGTCTGCTGCTAAGCCACAGGAGAGGGTGGACACCGAACCATAGGACACCAAATTCCAGTGTGATCTGAGATGCCCATTATGTACTGGGTGTTATCTAATTGGTCTGACTGTAAAGTTGGGTGTGCACATCAGTCCTTCATCATCAAATATAAGTAACATATATCAAATTTGGCCTTAGTAGGCCCTGAGAGCACAAGCAAATTGCAAAAATAAGAGGCTCAAATGTGGCCTGGTGCAGTAGCTCACACCTGTAATCCCAGCACTTTGGGAGGCCGAGGCTGGCAGATCACAATGTCAGGAGTTTGAGAGCAGCCTGGCCAACATGATGAAACCCCATCTCTAAAAATATAAAAATTAGCCGGGCGTGGTGGTGGGTACCTGTAATCCCAGCTACTCAGGAGGCTGAGGCAGGAGAATCGCTTGAACCTGGGAGGTGGAGATTGCAGTGAGCTGAGATTGTGCCACTGCACTCCCGCCTGGGCAACAGAGTGAGACCCTGACTTAAAAAAAAAAAAATTCCCACTTCTGCTATACCTTCTCTCTCCCAGCCTGCATCTGTGGCCTCATGTGGAGTGCCCTAGGGAGAGAGGATGAGAAAACCTAGACCTGGTATACAAATGATTCTATATGATATTCTAGCACCACCTGAAAGTGAACAGCTGCAAGACTAGAGATTCTTTATGGAATATCTGTTGTATTAGGGTTCTCTAGGGGGACAGAACTAATGGAATATATATACATACACACACATATATATGCATGTATAGGGGAGTTTATTAACTTTAGGGAGACAGAACTAATGGAATATATATATACATCATATATATATGTGTGTGTGTATATATATATGTGTGTGTGTGTGTGTGTGTGTGTGTGTGTGTGTGTGTGTTTATAAAAGGGAGTTTATTAAGTATTAACTCACACAATCACAAGGTCCCACAACAGACTGTCTGCAGGCTGAGGAACAAGAGCCAGTCTGAGTTCCAAAACTGACGAACTTGGAGTCCAGCGTTCGAGGGCAGGAAACATCCAGCATGGGAGAAAGAGGCAGTCTGGGAAGCAAGGTCAGTCTCCCTTTTCACATTTTTCTGCCTGTTTATATTCTAGCTGTGCTGGCAGCTGATTAGATTGTGCCCACCCAGATTAAGGGTGGGTCTGCCTTTCCCAGCCCACTGACTCAAGGGTTAATCTCCTTCGGCAACACCCTCGCAGACACACCCAGGATGAATACTTTGTATCCCTCAATCCAATCAAGTTGACACTCAGTATTAACCATCACAAGTCCATCACTTGTCAGCTTGAAACAATACACATATCCTGAGGTCATACATAATCTTCAAATAAAGACAGTAATAGGGTCATAATTATGCCTAACATAGTCCAAATATCCTTTGTACAACCAGAAATGCACCAGTCCCCAGCCCAAACACTATTACATAAAGTTAACAACACTTAGATGCTGATAAGAAGTCAATAAATCTTATGTGACATGATAAAGGAGAAAGGAAATAAAATGATGGTATTTTCTTAGTACAAGTGTATACATTACATGAACAAATGTGTTTTTAACAAATGGAGGAAATACTAATGACAATTACAGTCCCCATTCCTACAGCTGGTCATGTAGTCATAGTTGGTACTGATGAATACCTTCTTCTGATACCCATTCTGTATTTCCCTTGCCTTCAGCAAGCACTTAAGCACGTTACAGGTTTTTTTTTTGTTTGGGATTTTTTTTTTTGTTTTTTTGTTTTTCCTGCTGGTGTGACTCAGACCTTCATTCCTGAAGAGTCCGGGTAATTTGTAGTCCTGCCTGAATTGGGCTGTTATAGTTTCCCATTGACCTTAATCACAGAATATGGTAACAATAAAAGACGCCCTAATGGATCTCCTGTATTCAAAGCATACTCTTCCTTACTCCGATATGCAGTAGTAGACTGATTTCGTATTGATAGTCTGAGCCAATCACCCCAGCCAACACTGTACCTCTCTTCTTAGCCTGCTGACATAAGGTAGGAGGAGCCCAATGTGTCTAAGGGGCCATCCTAACTTTCAGTTTAATGGAATCATTGTTGTGTCTCCCAGTGGCAGCATTTCTCCCTCTGGAACTAAGACATCTAGGCCAGGAGAATGTAATGTCGCAGGAAGAGGAAGAGAAAATTTTGCTCATGAATCACTAGGGGTGATGGTGAGTGGTGCCACTTCTACTTCCACCCCTTGATTTCTGGACCCATGAATGCTGGCTACAGGATAAACAGCACCATATATTGGACACTGATTCAAAGCATACACGGCCTTCTGGAGAACTCTGCCCCAGTCCTGCAAAGTATTGTCACCTAGTGACATACTAGTGGCACCGTAATTGTGACTTCAAAAGGCCATTCCACTGTTCTATCAATCTAGCTGCTTCAGGATGATGGAGAACATGGTAAGACCAGTGAATTCCATGAGCATGAGCCCACTGCTGCAATTCTTTAGCCATAAAGTGAGTGCATTGGTCAGAGACAATGCTATGTGGAATACCATGACAGTGGATAAGGCATTCCATGAGTCCGCTGATGGTAGTGTTGGCAGAAATAAGGTGTGCAAGATAGGCAAACCCACATCCAGAGTAAGTGTCTACTCCAGTGAGGACAAATCTGTGCCCTTTCCACGATGGAAGAGGTTCAATATAATCAACCTGCCGCCAGGTAGCTGGCTGATCACCCCAAGGAATGGTGCCATATCGAGGGCTCCGTGCTGGTCACTTCACCGCTGCTGGCAAATTGGGCACTCAGCGGTAGCCGTATCCAGGTCAGCCGTGGTGAGTGAAAGTCCATGTTGCTGAGCCCATTTATAATCTCCATCCCTGCCACCATGGCCACTTTGCTTATGGGCTCATTGGGCAATAAAAGGGGTGATGGGTGAAAGAGGCTGAGTGCTGTCCACAAAATGGGTCATCCTATCCACTTGATTATTAAACTTCTCCTCTGCTGAGGCCAATCATTGGTGAGCACTTACCTCACATGGGATACAAATATCTTCACAGTTTTGAATCATTCAGAGAGGTCCATCCACATACCTCTTCCACAAATTTCTTTGTCATCAATTTTCCAATCATGCTTCTTCCAAGTCCCTGACCATCCAGCCAAACCATTGGCTACAGCCCAGGAGTCAGTATATAATCACACATCTGGCCGTTTCTCCTTCCATGCAAAGTGTACAACCACGTGTGCTGCTTGAAATTCTGCCCACTGGGAAGATTTCCTTTCACTGCTGTCCTTCAGGGATGTCCTAAAAAGGGGCTGTAGTGCTACAGCTGTCCACTTTTGGGTGGTGCCTGCATATTGTGCAGGAACATCTGTGAACCAGGCCCTTGTCTTCATTATGCTTCTTGGTTCTCCATATATGTCCACTAATCTTAGGGAACTCCCCATGAGGCATCGGTGCAGGCTGGGGGAGAGAGGGCAGGGTGGCAGAAGTAGAGACCATGGACATTTGAGCCACTTCTCCATGTAACTCACTTGTACCTTCAGAACCTGCTTGAGCCTGATCACGTATATATCACTTCCATTTCGTGATGAAATGCTGCTGCGCACACCCCACCTATGGCTAGATGGGTCAGAAAGCACCCAATTCAGTTCAGATCACATGGCGACTTAATGACCCATAGTCAAACGTTCAGTTTCCACCAAAGCCTAGTAACTGGCCGAGAGCTGTCTTTCAAAAGGAGAGTAGTTTTCTACAGAAGAAGACAGGGCCTTGCTCCAAAATCCTAGAGGCTTCCAGTGTGATTCACCTATGGGGGATGACCAAAGGCTCAAAACAGCCTCCCTGTCTGCCACTAACACCAAGCACCATTGGATCTGCTGGGTTACGAGACCCAAGCGTCAGAGAAGCTTGCACAGCAGCCTGGACCTGTTGCAGAACTGTCTCTACTTCTGGACCCCACTCAAAACAGACAGCCCTTCAAGTCACTCAATAAATGGGCCAGAGTAACACACCCAAATGAAGTAAGACTCTCACTCAGAACAATCTTAATAGATTTGATATTTAGTATCTGCTTCTGAAACTGGGAGATAGAATCCCTGCGTTCGTCATTGTCTTTCATCACTTTGTCCACTGAACTTAGAAGCCACCAACCAGATTCATTATGTTCCTTGATTCTCCACATATGGTCAAAGGTATTATGTATAGAGTCTCTAAACTCCTTGCCTCTCACGAGAGGTGAATGAGGAGTGTCAAATGCATTTATTTTGCATAACTCTCTAAACAGTTCACCCTAAGAACTATCAGTGTTCTCCGTACTATTAGAAGCAGAGTCCTTGCGTTTTGGGATTGAATAATATTACGCAGCCAACTCCAGAAACCCCAAAACCAATGAAAGAACTCCATCCTTAATATTCTGTTCTTCTAGAACCACTCCTGGTATGAAAATCTGTATTAGGGTTCTCTAGAGGAACGGAACTAATAGATATGTCCATATATACACACACACACACATATATATATATATCCATATATATGGATCCATATATAAAGAGGAGTTTATTAAGTATTAACTCACATGATCACAAGGTCCCACAATAGGTCTTCTGCAGGCTGAAGAGCAACAATAGCCAGTCTGAGTTCCAGAACTGAAGAACCTGGAGTCTGATGTTTGAGGGCAGGAAGCATCCAACATGGGAGAAATGGAGGCTGGGAGGTTAAGCCAGTCTCTCTTTTCACATTTTTCTGCCAGCTTATATTCTAACCATGCTGGCAGCTGATTAGATTGTGCCCACTCAGATTAAGGGTCTGCCTTTCCCAGCCCACTGACTCAGTGGTGAATCTCCTTTGGCAACACCCTCACAGACACACCCAGGATCAATACTTTGAATCCTTCAATCCAATCAAGTTGACACTGTATTAACCATCATACCCATGAAAGACAGCGGTGAAAGGAAACCCTCATAGTGGACAGAAGTTTGAGGAATGCACCAGGTTGTTCATTTTGCTTGGAAGGAGAATGAGTCAAATAGGTCATTATATACTGATTCATGGCTGTGGCCAGGACTTTAGTGATTTGGCTGAATGGTCAAGTACTTAAATGGAACATAGTTAGAAAATAGATGACAAGGAAACTTATGGGAGAGGCATGTGAATAGACCTCTCTTAATGGATAAAAACCATGAAGATATCTGTGTTTATGGTAATTCTCATCAAAGGGTGACTCAGTTGTGGAGAATTTAAATAATCAAGTGGATAGGATAACTCCTTGTGTAGATACCAGTCAGCCTCTTTCTCTAGCCATCCCTTGCGTTGCCCTATGGGCTCCTGAGCAATGTGGCCATGGTGGTTGGATAAAGGTGATACATGGATTCAGAAACGTGGACTTCCACTCTCCCAAACAAACCAGGCTGAAGCTATGGCTGAGTGTCTAGTCAGTCAGCAGGAGAGACCAGCACTGAGCCCTTGATACGGCCTCATTCTCCTGGTGGACCAACAGGACACCTGGTGGCAGGTTGCTTACACTGCACTGCTTCCATCATGGAAGGGACAGTGTTCTGTTCTTAACTGAAATAGACACATACTCTGGATAAGGATTTGCCCTCTCTGAACAACATGCTTCCACCAAGACTACCGTTTGTGTACTTACAGAATGCCTATCTGCTGTCCTGGTATTTCACACTGCATTGCTTCTGATCAAACAATTCACTTCACAGCAAAAGAAGTGTGGCAATGTTCCTTGCTCATGGAATTCACTGGTCTTAACATGTTTCTCACCATCCTTAAGCAGCTGGCTTGACAGAATAGAATGGCCTTTGAAGACACAGTTACAGCATCAGTTTGCTGGCAATACACTGCAAGGCAGGGTAAGGTTCTCAGAAGACTTGTGCACTTTGAATTGGTGTCCAATATAATGTTCTTATCTTCAGCATTTCTATATAGTAACACATTAATTTTTTAGCAGGCTTCTTTTAGAGCTTATCCCTGAAAAAGACTATATGTCCAAAAGTCTATCAATATTTACAGTATAGCTAGTATGTTACAAACTCACCATAATTCTTGTGTGGCTACTGTGTAATAGGCATCTCCTTGTTGGAAGCCACAGAATAGCATAGGAAGACTCTGGAATTTATTGGAATGCTAGATCCAGCAAATTTTAATGGTGAAATTTTGGGTAAGTCCAATGTGAATATGGTAATACATAAATATCTAAGCCCTATTTAATTTTCTCTTGTTCTTTCCCTAACTTATGTTTCTTCTTTTTTCCTTTCTTCTGTCCTTTTCTTTTTTATTTTTTTACCCACTTTTCATTTCTAGTTAGTGTCAGTTATACACCTGGCCCTGTATTCAGTGCAATGGATAAAAATAGTTAAGTATCTAGGCTTGCTTCCTAGTAAAGTTAGGTGTGGATGTTTGCATATAAACAAATAAATCTAATGAAATTATAAGTACAGTAACATTGCTAGTGAATACACATTTTAGAAGGACAAATGTTGGTGCAATCAACTTCGCTAAGTGAAAGAGAGATGCCAAGAAAATGTGGAAGAACAAATGGAATTTGAATGGAAATTTGGAGAATGGCAGGTGACTTCTATTGCTATAAGGCAATTTAATGTGGATGCTTTACTTGCTTTACTGATTTTTAGCAATTGGTTAAGCCAAGCAGAAATTGGTTAAGTCAGGCAATATGCAAAACTATCATTTTTCCAAAAACAAAAACGTTTTGAAGTAAAAAAGAGACACTTGAAGCAGGCTGTTTCAGAGTTGGAGAACTCAATAAAGCTCCAGTAAAAATACTAGAGAGAAGAAGTTCAGATGCTGTGTAAAATGTGAGCTCTTCAAATGCCCTGTTTAATATGAATAATTGGATAATTACTATATCATAAGAGCAACAATAACAACAGCAAGATTATGGGGTGGTATGAGGAAGAGAGATGCAGATGAAGGAATCACACTGGATTTCCTAGAGTTGGTAATGCATAAACTGAGTTTTAAAACATGAATATGAATGAGAAAGTTCAGCACATGGGCCCGGTGCAGTGACTCACGCCTGTAATCCCAGCACTTTGGGAGGCTGAGGTGGGCGGATCACGGGGTCAGGAGTTCGAGACCAGCCTGGCCAATATGGTGAAATCCCATCTCTACTAAAAATACAAAAATTAGCTGGACTTGATGGTGTATGCACGTAATCCCAGCTACGAGGCTGAGGCAGGAGAATCGCTTGAACCCAGGAGGGGGAGATTGCAGTGAGCTGAGATCATGCTGCGGCACTCTAGCCTGGGTGACAGAGCAAGACTCCATCTGAAAAAAAAAAAAAAGTTTCTGGATCTGTGATAAGAGATGAATTAAGGAGAAAAACAGATAATGAAGGGTCTGTTTGTCATACAGTAGTCCCCCCATTATCCACAGGGGATATGTTGCAAGACTATAAAGGATGCCTGAAGCTAGATAGTACTGAACCCTATATATACTATATTTTTCTTTAATATATATATGTACCAGTGATAAAGTTTAATTCATAAATTAGGTAAGAGATTGTAAGAGGTTACCCACAATAACTTATAATACAATAAAACAATTATAGCAACATGCTGTAATTAAAGTAAGATAAGGATTACCTGATCACAAGTTTTGTGATGCTGCAGTCAATCCAGTAACCGAGAAGGCTATGAAGTGAGTAAGGATACAAGGTGTATATGTTGAACAAAGGGATGATTCACGTCCTGGGTGAGGCAAAGCTGGACAGCACACGATTTCATCACACTATTCAGAATTGTGTGTGCAATTTAAAACTTACGAATTGTTTATTTCCGGAATTTTCCATTTAATATTCTTGGACTGAGGACTCAGCTGGCTCCTTCTGGCCCCAGTGGGTTCATACTGTCATATCCAATATAGTGCAATTTGTTTGAGTTCAGGTAATGTAAATGACTTGGTGGCAGATGACTCTTGCTGCTACACTGTATAAGGAAATAAGTTTAAAGATAATCTGACACTCGCAGATCCATGTGAGTTTCCATAAAGAAGAGTTTTTCTATCACTGGAATCAAAACTAAAGCTGAGCACATTTGTGTCTAAAAAAAAAAAAAAAAAAGAAAAAAATCTCTGATTTACTTCCTCATCAAGATATTCTATAGTTACCACACGTGGGTGTCATTGTCAGTGAAGAGAGTGATTTTGGAATTTGTTTGTAACCAAATGGCAATAGGAAAGATTATACATAAAATTTTTTGCTTTGTTGCTTGCTATATCTCAGCCTGGATGTTTCAAGTAAGAAATTATGTATTACATATATATCATGCAAGAAAGAAGATAAATGATTTATAATATTTAGTCTGACTCTGATTCATTTTAATCTTATTTCTCTTGATTTGGAAAATGAACAACAAGCAAAAACATCCTAGTATCGTTCTACTCTTTATATACCTAATTAGAACTACTCAAGTCATTTTCTGGCAGTGTTTTCTCTGATTCAATTCCAGAAAACATACATAATTATCAAGGTAGTTTCAACTTTCCTAATTTCTTTTTTTCATTTAGTAAATTAATCCAAGTTCAAGATTTTCACTTCTATTTCATACAAAATGGGGAGATGCCTATGAGGTGTTAATATTCTCCTTTTCTGAGGACACCACAGAAAGGAATTAAGTTACCTTACATGGGGGAAAAAGCTTATAGAGCTTACTAGACATTAGAACGTAGACTTTTTTTTTAAACCAATGATTTTTAGAGAATTATTTATTCTGTTTTTTGTAACTTTTAAGTTCTGGGGCACATGAACAGAATGTGCAGATTTGTTACATAGGTAAGCATGTGTTGTGGGGGTTTGCTACACAGATTATTTCAGGTATTAAGCCCAGTATCCATTTGTTATTTTTCCTGATCCTCTCTCTCTTCCCACCTCCACCCTCTGGTAGTAGGCCCCAGTGTGTGTTGTTCCCCTCTGTGTGTCCATTTGTTCTCATCATTTAGCTTCCACTTGTAAGTGAGAACAAGTGGTTTTCTGTTCCTGAGTTACTTTGCTAAGGATAATGTCCTCCAGCTCCATCCAAGTCTCAGCAAAGGACGTGATCTTGTTCTTTTTTATGGCTGCACAGGGGAATTACTTATTCTAAATAAAGTTTGCATAGTGGGAATTATTTGTTCTAAAACATGGATGATGTAGATGAAAACTTCTGAAGATTATCGATGAAACTAGTCCTGATCTTGTCCTTTAAATTTACATTATGTAATTCTGCATGCTCTAAAAAAAGTAGAAATTTTACAAAGAACTCTTAATGGACTTTGAACAAATGTCCTTTCAGACCACAGTATTTGTCTTCTGTGGGAGCTCATCTAAGTGTGGAACTCATCTGCATATTCCTTCATTTATTTGTCAAGTATTTATCTTCTCAATTCCTTGCATCTACTAGTTGCTGAAGACACAAAAAGGAAAACACACAGTCTCTGATCTGAACGATTTAAGAGTCTACTGTAGAGGTAATTGGTTGGTAAACAAATAATTTCACATAATGTAATGGCCCCATTTCTTTTTTGGATATAGACATTTGCAAAGACAAACTTGCTCATCCCAACAGTGAAACTCAGAAAAGTGACAAAATAGATTGTTAAAATTCCATTATTGTCATGAAACACACATTGTGTAATTTCTTTTTTTTTTTTTTCCAGATGGAGTCTTGCTCTGTCACCCAGGCTGGAGTGCAGTGGCAGGATCTCGGCTCGCTGCAAGCTTCGCCTCTGCATCCGGGTTCAAGCCATTCTCCTGCCTCAGCCTCCCGAGTAGCTGGGATTACAGGCACCCGCCACCACGCCCGGCTGATTTTTTGTATTTTTAATAGAGACGGGGTTTCACCGTGTTAGCCAGGATGGTCTGGATCTCCTGACCTCCTGATTCGCCCGCCTCGGCCTCCCAAAGTGCTGGGAGTACAGGCGTGAGCCATGGCGCCTGGATGTGTAATTTCAATTATTTTAAAAAAGCAGAGATTTGTTTCATGGCTAAGAATGGTCGATCTTGGTGAATGTTTATTACTTACTGATTTTTGATGTTAAATAAGCTTTTCCTTCTTGAGGTAAATCTCATTCAGTTATGACGCATTGTCTATTTTTACATATTACTGAATACAGTTTGCTAATATTTTGTTAAGACTTTACACCTTTTCTCATGACAGTTTCATATTTTCCTCCACTTTTGGTATTAAAGTCATGCCGCTTGCATCTATCTTCTGGAAGCGTTTTTGTACATTGGTATTACTTCTTTCTTAACTGTTCGATAGAATTGCCCAGTAAAGTCATTTAAGCCCTGGAAATTTCCTAGTGAGAGGAAGTAAACTACAAGTCCAATTTATTTCATAAATACAATATCATTCTGATTATTTATTTTTAAGTAAGAATTGATAATTTTCCTCTTAATTTGTCCACTTCATCTCGGTTCTTAATGTATGAATATAATGTCATCTACAATAATAGAATCAAATTAGAAATCAATAGGAGAATGACAATAGAAAAATCACAACACATGGAAATTAAACAACAAATTTCTAAAAAATGTATTGGTCAAGAAATCTTATAAAAATAAGAAATACATAGAGATGAATAAACATGAAGGTACAACATCTAAAAACATGTGGAAAAACTTCATTTGGATGAAATGGCATACCCCTATTTTCCCTGTTCCAAACCCTTATATGCAATTATAAATTCTGGAAGTGACAAAAGAGACAAAAAAAAACCCAAAACTCTGAAAAGTAATTGAGAAAAATAAATCAAGGATCCTAGGACAGGAGGAACAAAACAAAGGCAGGGTGTCTTGTTCCAAAAGTACCAACAGAGGGAGAGATCCAGACCGAGCATTTTCCTCACCATTTAGTCACAGACATAACTAAAAAGAGCCTGTCTTTTTTCAAGTTGGGCAGAAATATAACTAAACAAACTAGCAGAATCTATTGACATATACAAAACACTAGGTGCAACTACAGTACAATACATATTGTTTTTCACTTCATGAACCCATGAAATATTCACCAAGATGTACCATATCCTGTGCTATAAAACAAACAGAAAGCATTTTAAATTAATTTAAACATTTTAAAAGGTATATTTCTTACCATAATGAAATCAAATGAGAAATCAGTAGTATAATGATAAAAAAAAAAAATATCTAAGCCTTAAAATTAAATAAGGAACTTTTAAATAATCCATGGGTCAAATAGAAAAGTCAACTTGTAATGATTTGTAGGGAGAAGCTAGAACAAAATTTAGAGGACAATTTATAGCACTAAATGCTTTCATTAGATTCAAAAATCACACACTATGCTCAACTGATTTTTGACAAAGGAGCAAAAACAATTCAATTTCAACAAAAGGTGCTAGAACAATTGGAAATTCACAGGTGAAAAAAATGAAAGAAACCTTGAACTAAATTTCATATAAAAATTGAAATAGACTTAAATGTAAATGCTTTCATTACAAGGGAGAAAGTTCTTAAATTAGTAATAGATGTTCTTCCCTCAAGACACTGAAAAAGGAAGAGCAAATTAAACTGAAAGCAAGCTGAAGGAAGAAAATAATAAATAGCAGAACTAAAAAATTAAAGTGAAAAAGACAGAATATTGGGAAAATCAATAGAGCAAGTATCTATTTATCTGAATAAATCGATAAAGTTGATAAGCCTCTAGCAAAATCAAAAAAGATAAAAAGAGAGACAACCTAAATATCAAGAATAAAATAGGAAAATATATTCTGCAGGCATCAGAAAGATAAGATCATATCATGAACAACTTTACAAACACAAATTTAAAAACCTGTAAGAAGTGGATTCTTGAATGGATTCCATAAATTCTAAAATTTATCCACACAACCAAAATGAAATAATCTGAATAACTTCATTAATTTCAAGAAATTGAATTTATAATTCAAATTTTCCACCCTCCCAAAAAAATCTGAAACTAATATTTTTCACTGGAGAATTTGAATTTCATCAATTTAAATAATACCAGTTTGACAATATCTACTAGAAAATAGCAGAGTCCACTCTATCACTGGATCTTTAAAAAAAAAATAGAGGAGAGAACATTTTATAACTCATTTTATGAAACCGGTATTACTTTGATACCTCAAACTGTATAAAACAGTATTAATAATGAAGGCCAATATCTCTTATGAATTTAGCTATAAATGTCCTTCAATATATTAGCTTACGCAATCAAGCAATGTGTATAAAAAGTTATATACCATGAGCGATGGTTAGTACTGGGTGTCAACTTGATTGGATTAAAGGATACAAAGCATTAATCCTGGGTGTGTCTGTGTGGGTGTTGCCAAAAGATATTAACATTTGAGTCAGTGAGCTGGGGAAAGCAGACCCATCCTCAATCTGGTGAGCACAATCTAATCAGATTCCAGAGAATATAAAGCGGGCAGAAAAACATGAGAAGGAAAGACAGGCCTAGCCTCCCAGCCTACATCTTTGTCCCGTGCTGGACACTTCCTGCCCTTGAGCATTGGACCCCAAGTTATTCAGTTTTGGAACTGGCTCTCCTTGTTTCTCAGCTTGCAGACAGCCTATTGTGGGACCTTGTGGTTCTGTCCCTTTAAGAGAACCCTGATTAATACACCATGACCAAATAGGAAATCTTCCACAAATGTCAGGATGGCCTACTGTTTGAAGGTTGGTCAATCAATATAACCTACCAGATCAAAACCTAAAGAAAAAACTATCTATCAACTAATGCAGAAAAAATGTTAGACAGAAGGTAACATCCAGTCATGAAACAGTCTTATAAAATAGAAACAGAGGGGAATTATCTCAATTTGATAAAGAACAATTAATAAATACAAAAAAATTACAGATGAGAATATATTTTGGGTAAAAGACTGATTTTTTTCCTCCTAAAATAGAGAACAAGCAAGAATGCCCATTCTTATTATTCCTATGCAACATATTATTGGAGTTCTAGTCACTGTAATTATGGTAAAAAAGAAATGTACAAGACACACAGATTTGAAATAAATAAATAAAATGATCTATATTTGCAGATGGCATGACATAATTGTCCATGTAGAAAATCTCAAGAAATCTAATAATATTAATAACTCTTCCTAGAATTTATATGTAAGTTAAGCAAGAACACAGGATAAAAGTTCAACACAAAAATTGATCACGTTTATGTATACTAAAAATAGTCATGCAATCAACAAAATTAAAAGCACAATACCATCTACAAATGTTCCAAATATAGTAACATATTTCAGTATACTATTAACAAACATGCAAAGGATTTGTATATAAAGTATTTTAAAATGTTGATGATAGAAATCAAAGAAGATCTCAAGAACTAGAAAAACATACCACCATCTTAATTTGCAGGACAATGTAGTAGCATATTGGTGAAGACAAATAAACTTAATGAGCTCAGATAAAGACTTACACACTTACACTCAACTGATTTTTGACAAAGTAGCAAAAACAATTCGATTTCAACAAAAGATGCTGTAACAATGGGAAATTCACAGGTGAAAAAAATGAAAGAAACCTTGAACTAAATCTCATACAAAAATTTAAAGACTTAAATGTAAACAAAAAACTATAAAACATTTAGAGAAAAGTAAGTAATCCCCTAACTCCCCCTCCCCCACAAAATGCACAACAGAAATAGAAGACAGTTTTCAGTATAAAGGCAAGGCAAGGAGTTCTTAAACTTGTCAAAAAAGAATTATCTAGAAAAGGAAAAACTAACAAATTGGACTTCATCAAAATAAAAACTTTTGCTGTGTGGAAGCCTATGTGAAAAGGATACAAAAACAAACTTTAAAAATGTGATAAAATATTTGCAACTGACATATCTGACACAGGAGTAGTTTCTACATTATATAAAGACCTCTTCAAAATCAACAGTACAAACATCCAAATAACTGACAATACCAAGTCCTGGTGAGGATGCAGAACCACTGGAATTGTATGCATTGCTGGCATAAATCCAAAACGGTATAGCCGTTTTTTAAAGCAGTTGGGCAATTTCTCATTAAGTTTTATAGTAATAATAATTAGGTTGTTAAAAATCACCTAAACCTGGTAAAAGCACAAATATCTTTCATTTGCTACGTGGTTACATAAACTGTGATGCATTCATACAATAGATTATTTCTCAAAAATAAAAAGGAGCAGACTAATGATGTACATAAAAACACGGAAGGATCTCAAATGAAACATTCTGTTTTAAAAACACCAGACTCGAAGGGCTATAAACTCTATCATTCTATTTATACAGGATTCTGATAGAGGTAAACCTATCAGTGGCTATTTAGGGGTAGGAGTTGGAAGAATGAGGGACTGCAAAGGAAACACAAGACATTTTTGGTCTGTTCTACACTTGTGCAAAGGAGCACAGGACATTTGATATTTGATCTGCACTTTCATTATGGTGGTTGCTAAAGGACTGTGTATCTTGTTAAAACTCTTAGAAGTAACACCAAGAGAGGATTCAGCATTTTACTTTAAAAAAAATATAAATGGCATAAAAATTGTGAAACACTTAGGAATAAATGGAAAAACAGACATGTAAGACCAAACAACTATAAAACTATTGAGATAAATTAAATAAATGGTGAAATACATTATGTTCAGGGATTGTATTGTTCATTGCCATTCTCTAAATTTATCTAAAGACTTAAAGGAATTTCTACCAAATTTCCAACAGGCTTTCGTTTAAAATAAATTATAAAATTTATTTGGAAAGGGTAAGTTTATTAATCCGCAGAAAAAAAGTCTTGAAAACAAAGAACAAAGTTGGAAGATGTATTACTTGATTTTAAGATTTACTCAAAAGCTATTCTAATCAATCATTGGTCAAAGGCTACATAAATATTTCTGAGAAAGATAATAGAGAGTCATATGTGATATATAAGGACTGTGTGTGTGTGCACATGCACGCGAGCGTGTGTGTAGGCAATTTATTTTCAACAAATATACCAGAGTAATTAATGAGATATTTTCACAAAAACTTTGTTTTGTGTTTTCATATAAACATTGACTCTTTTCCTCCTCAGACACAAGGAGTATTCTGAAATGGATCATAGGCCTACACATGAAATTCAGAATCATAAGGCTTCTGGAGACTGTAATAGAAAATTTATAACATTGTGGTAAGAACAGATTTCATGGACAGGGTACAATAAACACAAACCGTTAAAAAGGTCTAAAATTGGACCTTTTATCAAAATTAAAAATTTTACTTATCAAATGACAACATTAAGGTTACAAATAGGCAAACTACTCTCTAGGAAAAATAGTTGCAGCAATATATGAAAAAAGAACTCTATCCAGAATACATAAAGAATATTTATAAATCAATATTTAACAATCTAATAATTACTAGGTAACATAATTGAATAGACTCTTTACAAAATAAGATATACAAATGGTGTGTAAGGCAGGAAAAGATATTTGACATCACTATTAATCAGTGAAATGGAAATTACAGTTACAATGATATTCTACTTCATGCTCACTAGAATTGTTACACATAAAAGCAACTAATAAAAACATATCTAAGGATATGCAAAAACTGGAGCCTTGATACTTTACTAGTAGGAGCATAAGATTCAAACATTTAAAAAATATGAACCAATTTTCTAGTAAGTTTAATCATAACAGCATCCAGCTGGAAAAAAAAGTCCCTCAACTTCTGAATGGATAAACAAATTGTGTTATAGCCATACAATTGAATACTTGATAGCAATTTGAAAATGTCTACCATGTTAATCAAAAACATTAATATCAAAAGTATTGTATTAAGTTAAAGGAGCCTGCTCAACACAATAGAATACATAGGATATAATATCATTCATATTGCATACAGTAAGTCCTCACTTAATGTCATTGATAAGTTCTGAAAAATGAGACTTTAAGCAACATTGTGTATAATGAAACCAATTTTTCCATAAACTAATTAGTATACATAAGAGCTAAGATTCTGCGACCTATTTCTGGTCTCAAAATCGTCACCAAATTCCTAAATAAAGACCAAAATGTTTATAATATTAATCATTTAAATACATGTGAAATATACATGCATTTCAGAAAGATTAAGAAGAAGCAGCAAAGCAATGATTTACCTAACTATTCTATTTCAGGATTTCAGGTGGTCAGATTCTATCTTAGCAGGTCAGGGAACAAGGTGGGAACCAACCCTGGATAGAACACCATTCCATTGCAGGGCACACTCCCACACTCACACTCATTCACACCAGGACCATGGAGACATGCAAATTCACCTCACGTGCACAGCTGTGAAGTGTGTGAGGAAACCTGAGTACCCATAGAAAACCCAAGGAGACATGCTAAGAGTGTGCAAACTCCACACAGTGACTCTGGCCAGGAATTAATTTTTTTTTTTTTTCTCATCAACATTATGATGAAACAAGGTTGTTCGAGAACAATGATATTCAAGGAACTGCTGTGTAACTGATAGCAAAACCAATCTATGGCAGGAAATATCACACAGTTGCAGGGGGAGGAAGCTTACTGCTGACTAGAAAGTCCTATAATAAAACTTTCAAGGAGATGGGAAATAATTATATTCACTATTTTTGGTAGTGGCTACAAAGGTGTATACAATTGCCCAAATTTATTGAATATAAAATTTAAGACCTGTGTCATTTATTGCATATTATTTATATCTCAAAAAAATACAGTGTGATGAGTCCTATGAAGGTTAAGGGCAGAAAGTTGGAGCAGGCATAAAAGAAGCACTCAGCCCAGGCATGGATGCCCTGAGTGTACCTGAAACTTCTCCCAGCCAACAGACGAGACAAGGCCTTGAATCAAAAGCATGGACCAGGAGCCAAGTTGAGTGTCACAGTGTAGAGAAACTAGAGTGGAAATTCAAGCTAGATGTGATCCTCAATTTCTTTATTTTGCTTTGACATTTTAAATTGTTCCGGTCTGTTCTCAATTATGCCAACGGATAATAGGGAAAAGAATTTTGTCCTTGATTGGGTCAGACTCCAGTGTACCCCTGAGACCACCGTGGGTGTTGGAGATGAAGTATGTGAGGAAGATGCTCAAGGCCCTGGTTCTTCAAAGTGTGGTCCTAGGAACCACAGCACGTGTATCACCTGGGAGCTGGTTAGAATTAGAAATTCCTGAGGCCCGATTTAGACCATCTGAATCAGACACTCAGATTGCCTAGTAATTTGTGTTTTAAACCTAAGCATTCAAGTTGATTCTGATGTAAACTGAGTTTGAAAATCGGTCTTCAGTGGCAAAGGGAATGATCAGAAAAAAACGTTTTCATGGCTGCAAGAGTCAGCACCTTCCTTCTTGGCTCTTCATCTTTGTCCTATCCTAGAAGATTAAGATCTAATTATTTTATGTAGGTCTGAGGTAGCCCTGAGGTATTTACACTATAATAAATCCCATGGGATGCTGCTGCACCTGGACTAGACACCACAGAAAACTGAGGATTATATAATTAAGGACAAAAAGTGTCTTTATATAAGGAAAGGGAAGCTTTCTAGAGGAGGTGATACCAATGTGAGCATAAAAGGGATAGGTTTTAGCCACAAATGTAAGAAGTAATTTCTATTTTAAGAAATAGTATGAACAGTTGACTTTTAAATAATGCAGAAGTTTGGGAACCACTACCCCACCACTGCAGTCAAAAATCTACCTATAACTTTTGACTTTTCAAAAACTGAACTGCTAATAGCCTACTGTTGATCAGAAAAGTCTATTGACAACGTAGACAGTCAATTCATTCATATTTTGTATGTTACACGTATTACATTCTTACACTAGCATAAGCTAGAGAGAAGAGAGGTTATTAAGAAAATTATGAGGAAGAGAAAATATATTTACTATTCATTAAGTGGAAGTGGACCATCGCAAAGGTCCTCATCCTCACCATCTCCATGGTGAGTAGTTGGAGGAGGAGGAGGAAGAGAAGGGTTTGGTCTCACTGTCTCCAGGGTGGCAGAGATGGAAGAAAATCCACCTATAGGTGGATCCCTGCAATTCAAACCTGTGCCTTTAGTGGGTCAACTGGAATGAGAGTACTGCCAGCCAGTCAAAAGCTACATGCTGAGAGTTGAGATGATGTGAATCAATTAGGATGGTAGGAAAATCAATAAGAATAGTAAAGAGATATATTATTCCATCATTAAAATGCCAGTGGGCAATAGTAGAAAATAAAGGCTGCATGGATGGGCAGAGTGGCTCACGCCTATAATCCCAGCACTTTGGGAGGCCGAGGTGGGCGGATCACCTGAGGTCGGGCGTTCAAGAGCAGCCTGACCAACATGGAGAAACCCCATCTCTACTAAAAACAATAAATTAGCCGGGCATGGTGGTGCATGCCTGTAATCCCAGCTACTCGGGAGGCTGAAACAGGAGAATCGCTTGATCCCAGGAGACCGAGGTTGCAGTGAGCCAAGATTGCGCCATTGCACTCCAGCCTGGGCAACAAGAGCAAAACTCCATATGAAAAAAAAAAAAAAAAAAAGTAAAGAAAAGAAAAGAATGGCCACAGAGAACAATGGGGGCTTACCCACTGATTGACCACAGCACATGCTGGTGGCCAAGGGCCTGCCTTCCAGCTACTTGCTTCACCAAGTGACTCTCAAGTCCTTTGGAACTGGGTTTCTGCTTTGTGGCCACGTAAATTGATCTTGATCTGCTCCTTGCTAATCTCTAAACCTGTCACGCTAGTCTCTTCATATCTTTTGTGTATATCTCATTTTGTTCTCCTCATCTAATTTCCTTTTGCCAGTAAAGAAATTTGTTTAGTGTAATACACACTTCACAGTCATTTTACATATCTTAGCCAGCTTTTTAACCTGACACCTGCTACTGAGATATGCATTGTTCCACTTTCCAGATGAGGGAATTAGGTCTCAGATGGCTTAAGTGTCCTAGCCAAGGTCATATGGGTTGTTAGAGACAGAGTGACACTGCAGACATACTCTTTATATTCTTAGATTATTACTAATTTTGATTCACCCTGGCTTCAGGATTGCTTTCAGGGAAGTCAGTGGAAGGAAGAAGAAATCATTCTTAGACTCTTTCCAAAGCATAACTCTTAATGTTTGTTGCTGCCTTTTAATTTTCCCCTGCTGCCTCCTATTACTCATCTCAGTAACTGCATTATTTAACTCTATTAAATATTTAGGAGTGCAGTATGAGAGATGTCATACAAAATAAAGTTTTATTATCCACAGGATACAGGTACACACATAAATGATGTGTGCAGAGACAGATGCACAATCCAGAGAACGATTACACCCCTGGGGGAATGACGATTGTTGTATCATCAGCCTGAGCTCATATTCTTTACCTTCTTTCCTCTCAGGCTTGGGTCGTGGCATGGCTATTTATGCCTTTCTGATCTCGAAGTGGAATGACCTCAGTGCAGTGTTCGGCTAGGAGACAATGTCAGGGCTGATCATAGAGCTGATTCACTGTGCCCCAGGTGACAGGATCCATCCTTCAAAAGGGGTAAAGGTCAGCAGTCTCTTAGATCGTTCTGGTTCTATGGTTACAGATTGCATCCATTTCCAGAATGCTTAGCCTCTAACTCATATGCAAGGTGACATGATTGCTAAATGGCAAACTTAGAACTAGAACCCTGTATTTGCTAATCTTGAAAATTCTTTGCATTTACTTTTGGGTTTCAGGAGTTAATTTTGCCCTCTTATATTGAATGTGGTGATTGTTGCCCAGTGGTGATGACGCGACTGTGCGTAGAAAGAATAGATCATGCTGACTTTCTGAACATAACTTCTTTTTTTTTTTTTTTTGAGACAGAGTCTTGCTCTGTCGCCCAGGCTGGAGTGCAGTGGCCGGATCTCAGCTCACTGCAAGCTCTGCCTCCCGGATTTACGTCATTCTCCTGCCTCAGCCTCCCAAGTAGCTGGGACTACAGGCGCCCGCCACCTTGCCAGGCTAGTTTTTTTGTATTTTTTAATAGAGATGGGGTTTCACCGTGTTAGCCAGGATGGTCTGGATCTCCTGACCTCGTGATCCACCTGTCTCGGCCTCCCAAAGTGCTGGGATTACAGGCTTGAGCCACCGCGCCCGGACTGAACATAACTTCTATAGCAGCAACATCTGCATATCCATACTGCCTCTTCCTCTGATGGTCTTTCCACCTGCATGCCTTTATGTGCACAAGCATTGAGCCCTGGCAAATAGTTACTACACAATAAACATTTGCTTCTCCATTCCTTTTTTAACAAATATTTATTTGTAACCATTTTATGCTAAATATTGTTTTAGCCACTGAAGATAAAACACTAAGTGATAGAAATAAAGACTGTACTCTCTAGATCCTAGTTGGGGAGACAGCTACCATTAAATAAATGCATAAATGAATGAGAATTGCTTAGTGCAGTGGCAGTGTATAAAGGGAATTTTGGAACACATTAGTTATTGAATGTTTAATAAGTAAATATGTGTCATAAGTGAATGTATGTCTGAATTATGTAAAAAAGATTACCCTTTAGCTCCTGATGGACAATAAAAATAATAATAATAATTGGAGGTTATAAAACCAATATGGGGTTAAATTAAAAAATATGGTGGTGATGGAAGCGTGGTAGGGAGAATAGTGACCCCAAAAGATGTCCAGGTTCTAATCCCTGGCATTTGTGAACATGTTACCTTACATGGCAAAAGCGACTTTAGAGATGTGAGTAAGGAGAAGGGCCTGGAGATGAGGAGGTTATCCTGGGCTATCTGGGTAGGTCCAATCTGATCACAAGAATCCTTAAGAGTTGAGAACCTTGAGTTGATCAGAGACAGATGTGACAACAGAGCAGGTTCATGGAGATAGCATTGAATGAAATCAAAATATTGTACCCCAAATATACTTCGTTGACATATTTCATGATGACTATTCAGAAGGCCTGCAGACAGAAGTAGCCCTGCTAAGCTGTCTTTTGTGGGGGAGATTTGCATCTGTAGGGAATCTGCATTGATGCAGACATGCTTTCTCTGAGGCCTTCCCTTGTCCAGAACTAGGGAAGATTAACTGAGAGTCTAACACCTCTAAAGGTCTGAAAGAAACATGTTCCATCCCTTCTCTCTGAGAGCTGCTCCCTGTCAGGGTTCATTTACATATCAAGACCACCTTTGCTAGCCAGTCCTCTTCTTCTCCCCATCCCATAACCAGTCTTACCAGGATCCAAATTCCCTTTCTTTCTGTCACCACAAGATGGCAGATAAGCTTCTGAACTCCACTGAGGCATTGGGCTAATAACTGTGGATCTCCCCGATGTGCACATTTAACAATTAGTTATGCCATTTCCCTTATTAGTCTGCCGTTGTCAGTTGATTTTTCAGTGAACTTTGAGAGGGCAAGGAGGAAGATTTTCCTTGGATTCTACAACAGCATAATAAAGACAGGTTTTGAAGGTGGTGGAACAGGACCCTAAGCCATGGTCTGCAAGCAGCCTCTAGAACCAAATGTAGGTGATGGAACAAGATTCTCTCTATAATCTCAAGAAGCAGCACAGTCCGGGCAGACACTTTCGTCTTCGCCTAGTAAAGCTGATGTTGTCATTCTGACAGTAAAATTCTACGATTGTAAATTGGTGTTGATTCAAGTCACTAAATTAGCGCTGATTTGTCACAATAGCAACAGGAAACTCATGCAGTCACCATAGAGTGATATGACGTCAACAGAATCAGAACATCATTATCTTCACTTACTCTCATTTGTCCTGATTTTTCTTTCATAATAGCATTATACTTTTTTTCCAGGAACCTTTAATTTTGCAGATCCTCAAACTTTTTGAAAACCTTTGAGGTAATCATATCACAAGGATGTGTTGAAACTTCATGTTCCATTTCTCTTTGGAAACAAAAGTTTTTTGTGAATACAGGATTGCTACTATGAGATCTCTCGATGAGCCCCTGGCAACACTTTTATTTGAGAAAATAAAGTGTTTGAAAAGAACTCTTTTTATCCCAGTTTGACTGTTGAAAGTAATTGTCTCTGGTAAAAATGAAAACAAAAACAAAAACTTTTTTCTCTTAGTCATAGTGCAATATAAAAAATAGAAAAAAGTCTTTTTAATTTTAATATACTAGATAAGTTTCTAAAATGTTCTTTTTTCTGTCTGCAGCATGTAGCAGAAGATATTTAATTTTGTTCTCCTATTATTTATTTGTTGATATTTTTTGTCTGTTTAATGTTTATCTTCTCCCATATTTTTGGAGCATATTTGCTAAATACTAAAATTTGGGGGATTAATTAATTAATCCCTTAGTTAATGAGTGTATAAATGAATGGAGGGATTTTTATGTTGGATTTTTTAAAATCTTATCTTATTGCACCAGAATCATACACTCCTGAAGAATATTAAGTAGTAAAATAATGCGCTTTGTTTCACGTAAATTGGTTCTTCCTCTGCATTTAATGTAGCAAATCTAACCCTCCTCTTGTTGAATATGAGAAGTTAGCGCTTTGTGAGACGTTCCTATTGCAAGACATTTAGTAAGTGCTTTACATGTGCTATTTATTGCTATAACCAAACTTCTCTATGTTGCTTCTCTGATGAACGCTCTTTTGTCAGAATGCACACATACAAATTGAATAATTATCTTATTTTCTGAACGTGAATTGGGCTATGGTCTGATAGAAGAATACCATTTGAACCCAAGACTACATCCAAACCATCCTGAATATAATTCTGTAACCTCTAATACCCTATCATATACTTTGATGGACAAGATAAGGAAATGAGTCATCGCTTATACCTTTGAGATTAGTAAAACTATCTATAATCTCTCTTTCTCTCCCTCCCCCATTCCTCCTTCCCTCTCTGCATCCAATTTCTCTATATATCTATCCCTCCACTGTACTTGAGTGCCCAGCCCTTTGTGTACCCTGTTCTATTTTGGTGAGAATTGCTGTGATGTCCCTTTCTTAGGGTTAAGGCCCTGTTAATAAGAGGTCGTTCATACTAAGATTCCCATCCTTTAACTAGAATACGTCATAACATAGAGACTAAAGACTTTGGACGTATTGTTGGTCGAAGCAAATTCTTTGTAGTGATTAAATGAAGGCAGTGATGGTCTAGCAAGACTATCTGAACATCTAATATACTCAATGGTTTTGGGCTGTCCAGTCCTGCTTACCTGGGAAATATCAATAAATCCAGCCGGCCCCCTATAAAGACAGACCCCTGAGGCCGATTATTTGGTTAAGCCTTAGGCAAATGAAAATGCAGGGAGTCAATGCTGGTTTGCCCTGCCGGGATACACTGGTGGAAGTGTTGGCTCAGCTTTGGGCACAAGCAGAAAGGGGCCTGCCTTCTGAAGAAGCCCTTTCTCTAACTTTAGCACTTTCAGAACCTGCCTGGAATATGTGAGAATCTGAAAGTCTCAATGTTGTTCCCTGTCTCCCTGTCTTCTCCTCTGCCCTCCAGTGTGAAACAAAAGACAGCCTTTGTATATATTTGTATGCTTTTTGTTTGTTTTACTTTTTTTCATGCTAAGGGTTTCCATAGAAATATGTATTCACCCTGAGAGAAAAGTAGCTGCTCTAGTTCCACTTCTGAAGAGTGTGTGTGCGCGTGTGTCTTAAAAAGACCAATAGAACTATCTTGAACCATCTTGAAAAGAGAGAATTTTCTTTCTATATTATTTGTTCGGTGTTCATGCATTTTGCATGTGTTGTTTTCCCATCTGATAGAGGCACAATTCTTGTGTGTACTTGGTAGATTCATAAAGACCCATCAAGGTCCAGCCCACATGTCACTCTGTTGGTTTATCCATCACTGGTAAAACAGTGCGTTTCTCTCTGTGCGGAGACCTCTTTGTGTATAGATATTACCTCATCAATGACACTGTGTTACTATTGGCTTATCTGACTTCCTTACCATCAGAATCTCAGGAGGGAAGGGGTGCTTTCTTTCTTTGTGTATCTGGCATAGTTTTTAGCACGTGCTAACTGAAAGTATGTTCAATAGGAATGTGTATAGCTGAATCTCTCTTTTAAACCTCTAACTTTAGTCTCTCCTTTAGTATGCCAAAGATGAGTCATTTGTCTCTCCTTCGATGATCACCACTGATACTTGCAAAAAGTCAAAAATCTGTCCTGTAATTTAGAAAGCTTGTGTTTTGTTTGGGTAGTCATTTTGAAGAAACAACCAGAGCTTGATAATAACCTGCATTTGTTAAATTGCTCTACAATTGCAGCTCATTTACAGTTGCTGAATGTATATTTTAGATTATGATAGCAATATACTCACATTTTAGCAAAATTAGAAATGGGTTAAAAATTAACCATAATTCTAACTCCTGAAAAATATTGTTGTTAGCAATTTAAAGTTATTAATATCACACACACACACAAATACACATAAATATATCTATGTTTTTACTTTTAAAATAGCTATGCCATGTTTTTCATTGCGCTCATTGTGATGAGATGCTCATTGTGATAGATCAGTTCATAATAGATGCTCATTGTGAACTATTTAGGAAGATTACATTTACTTACATCTCTTAGACATAATCATTATTAGTATTGTGCTCTTTTCCTCTAGATTTAGATTCATGAAAAAGTTCACACACACACACACACACACATGCACACACACATTCACTGGCATACACTTTGGTCTATGAGTTCCCTTCATAAAATAAAACTGAAATGTAATGCTGCAGTGTCTCAGTGTTAAAGTTGTTTTAAGGAACATGTGGAAGAGGGAAGTAATTTCATATCAGTCGTCTGAAAATTATTCACAGATGTTAAACTCCCAGTAGATTTTTTATAGGTCTAATGACTGGAAGCCTAGGTGAGTCAGGTGACTGAAGAACACAGCAATAAGCTTACTTTATCAGTAAGGTTAGTGACCTTGAGAAATGTTATTTTTCATTATCATTCTGGGATGATCCACAGAGTTAAAATAGGTCCATGCTAGAACCAACAAAAGGCATCATTAGAAATCAGATTTAAAAGCAGAGGACTCAATAGGACTCCACGTTCTTAAATATGCCTATGCCCTTCACAATTAAAGTGAAGGCTTTAATTGTGAGTGGTGTGGATATATTAATGAGTGTTAAACTTCCAGAGGCCTAACATGAACCATAAGGATATATGGATACTCAAATCTAATAAGCCATTGAAGGCTAGATAGCTTTTACAATATCCATTCTCCTGCCTTTTCTGCCTCCTATCAACAAATCTGATAATTTATCATGGTTACCAAAACTTTAACTGCTCTTGTTGGTCACAGAATTATTTTCCTGTCCTGACCACCCATTGGAGCTTTGTAATAATACCTTCTAGAGCCTACTCTATTTTCCATTCTTGGGCCTACGATATTTTCTGACTATCAATGAATCATAATTATTTTCTTTAACAATATGAACCATATATGTAATTTTTAACACTAGTAGTTCATTTTGATCCAGGAGGAAAATGAAAGACTTTGATATAGTATGGTGGAGACTGAGGAAAGTGGAGTGTTTGATGATATAGCAGGTAAATTCTCTGCAAGCCACCTTTGTATATTTGTGACTAAGGCTACACTATTGAATGTGAGATGCTATTACCCTAATTGAGGCAAAAGTTAAAATTTTTCATTTTGTTGGCACATTTGGGATCACAAAGATTAGTTGATCCTTATTCCAAGTGAAAACTACAGATATTGGAAGACATGTCATCTCAGAAATATTTCCTACAAGAGTAAACATCTCAAGTTCCTGTAAACATTCTTGTTCTGACACATCATGAACATTTTCAACATCATGTTTAACCTGCCTTGAATACATTGTAATTTCACTCTATTTCTTTTAAAATGTAAGTACCAAGACAGAAGTTAGAATTTCAAGAGCATGAGCAAACAGGTCACATGATAGCCTCTTCTCTCATTTTCTAGAAATATGGCCATTAATAACAGCTATAATCACATTAGCTATAGGCGGACATATGACAGTTTTAGTGTGTTGAACATATTATTATTATCAAATACCCTTAAATATTTTAATGAAATTTTAGTTTCTGTGGAACTTCTCTCTTCTAATCTTTGTTTCTAGAAACCTATGTATAAACATCAACAAAAAATTCCTTTGGTTTTCTTGGGGAGTGAGCAAATGACATTATTCTGGTATATTTTATATATTATTGAAATGTTTATTATTGAGGTATATTACATGCATATGCACCTTTTTTTAAAAAAATGGGAGTGTTCGTGGAGCCTACTTCTCCCATTTTCTGCCAATAAAGATGGATTTTGGATTCAAGTATGACACTTCTGTTTTATCCTTGATGAGTATTATTTTATTAGATTTATCTCATCACACTAACCTTTCAGAATCTTTTTAGATCAATGTGTATCATCTAGTATATCTGACGTCTCTCATATATTTATGCCATTCTTCATTTACTTTATGAATGAAAAAGTTAAAGGCAGAGATTTGTCATGTATCTTCACTATAAATTCATCAATTGTTGACACTGTTGAATAATAAATCCACCCAATTCTGGATCCTGAAAATAAATAATCATACAACATTTTATAAATACAATGAGCATCTATTATCAACATATACAATTTTATAAAATTCAAAAATATCTCACGGGCCAGCTTCTCTCAAGTTAATAATGTTAGGTACCCAAAGAAGAATTAATTGAAATTTATTTGTTATTTTTTGTTTGATGTTTTTCATTGGTCACTGTGTATCCTGATAATTTTCAACTTCCAGGTGCTCATATTTTCTCTTTTTTATACTTTTTAAACTCCTGCCATTTGAATTACTGATGTTGCTTTGTTGTTTTTGTCCTTCCTTAAATCAGATGTACAGATCTGTATCTGAAATTATTTTGTAAATCATCACCACCACCACCATCATCACCATCATCATAACATTTGTAAATCTGCAATCTTTCAGCATCTTTTGTGCTTAAAAAAATAAACTTTGTCCTGGCAAGGTGGCTCATGCTTGTAATCCTCGCACTTTGGGAGACCAAGGCAGGTGGATCACCTGAGGTCAGGAGTTAGAGACCAGCCTGGCCAACAACGCAAAACCTCGTCTCTACTAAAAATTAAAAAAAATTGCCAGGCATCGTGGTGGGCACCTATAATCCCAGCTACTCGGGAGGCTGAGGCATGAGACTGGCTCTAAGCCGTGGGGCGGAGGTTTCAGTGAGCCAAGATAGTACCACTTCACTCCAGCCTGGGCGAAAGAGCAAAACTCCATCTCAAAACAAACAAACAAACAAACAAACAAACTTTTTGTAATAGTGTTAAGTTTACACAATAGTTTAACACAAAGTACAGTACCCTTCTATACTCCCTCTTCCTCCTCTCTTTCTCCTGTTATTAACATCTTGCATTACTGTAATATATTTATTACTACCAATGAACCAATATTGATACATTATTATTAACAGAAGTCCATAGTCAGTAATAGGGTTCACTCTTTATATTGTATATTCTGTGGAATTTGACATAAGTATACAAACATGTTTCAGTCATTACATTATCCTATGGAATAATCTCACTGCCCTGAGAATACACCACGCTCCAGCTTTTTATCCCTCACTTCTGTCTTCATTACAAACCCGTGGCAAGCACTGATCTTTTTACTGTCTCCATAGTTTTGTCTCTCCTGGAATGTCATACAATTGGACTGATACAATATATATCCCTTTCAGACTGGCTTCTTTTACAGATCAATAAGCACTTAAGTTTCCTTCATGCTTTTGTGTGACTTGATAGCTCATTCTAGAATCTCTTTCCATCTTCTCAGTTCCTGAAATGCAATGAATTGTGATTCAATTGCCGTAATAGCAAGTTTTCCCAACGTTCTAATAATTATATAGCCACTTTTTAACTTTCCCCCTTCATCTCATCACCTAAAATAAGTTTACTTTTCTCAATATTTCTTCTTCATTTTTCCCAGTTTGCAGATTTTTCTTTTGTAGGCAAGTAGACTGCATGTGCCCTAGGTTTTCTAAGCCATTTATTTATATTTGATACCAGAGAAATTGGATTAATCTACTTTCTTCCTGAAGGAACTGCATGCAGGTTATCGGATGTTGAAAAATCTCTTTGAGTTTTCCTAATAAGTTTTAACTCATTTCCTCCACAAGGGAGGTAACACTTTGCGAGGAATAAACAAGGCCAAAAGTTCAATTCTGTTGGCACAACAATTCCTTTTCTCCCTAGGGCCTCAGAACTTGAGCAGCCAACCATCAGTGTCTGTTTGTTTAATCAGCATAGTAACCAAAAAAAGCATGCTTTCATGGATACCAGAAACGAGAGGAAGTGCACAGAGCTTGTTTAATTAATGAGAAAACAGGATGTCATTTATTCCATTGGCATCAGTAACTATCAAAAACAGACATAACCTTCTTATAGCATCAGATTGTAGAATGACAAGCTGTGTGAAATTTTCCCAAGAGACAACATTTAAACATAGCCTTAAACAGAGCTGTCCCTTAGCTTTAAAACAAAAACCAATAACTAATTACATAAATAAAATAACAAAACAGGCATGTAAGTAAGCACATCAATCAAAAATAATGATTCTTTTTTCAGGGTTAAATTGGGTCTAGTAACAATTATTACACACAAAATCTGGGATGTTCTTTGGTATTATCTCATATTTTTAAATAACTTAAGGAAACAATCTTCACATCACTTTACTTGTGAAGAGGCAAACTCAAAGGTTGTATAGTTTCTCTGGGTCACAAGGCCATAACAAACGGGTGATTTCATACTTTTCATTTTATTTCCTACATTCTCCTTCATAAACTTTCTACTTGATCAGATACACTTTCTAACCAGCCTCTTGATAATAACATTGTGGATTTCGGCTGGACGCAGTGGCTCACCCTTGTAATCCCAGCACTTTGGGAGCCCGAGGCAGGCGGATCTCCTGAGGTCAGGAGTTTGAGACTAGCCTGGCCAACATGGTGAAACCCCGTCTCTACTAAAAATAGAAAAATTACCCAGGCCCAGTGGTGGGCGCCAGTAATCCCAGCTACTTGGAAGGCTGAGACAGGAGAATCACTTGAACATGGGAGGCGGAGATAGCAGTGAGCCGAGATCCCGAGATCGTGCCACAACATGGGCATGATCAGGGCAACAGCGCAAGACTCCATCTGAAATAAAAAGAAGCAAACAAACAAAACACATTGTGCATTTCAATTGTTAAGATTTTTCTACCCTTATTGAAAAGAATCATTCAGTCTTCCACTAAATGTTGGAGATAGTAGACCATGAGTTAGCTTACATTTTTTATTTCCTTCATTTACCAGACACCCAATGTAAAAGTTGATTTCAAAGGATCCCATTACTATATTAACACACAAAGGTGGATATGATTAATCTAGATTTTATCAATCACATATTTGAGATTCCAAAATTAAATAAACTGCCCAATACTACAGAATAAGTGGTTCAAAGCAATATTTATATCTAAATTCATCTTTTTTAACTTAACCCTTGCATGCTCACCTTAGTGAAGTCATATTGTTGAATATCTCATATGAATATCATTAAAATAATTTCCATTTATGTATAACTGAATAATTTTACTGAGAAGGACATTTTGAAATAAATTCTATGTTGGATATCCAGACAATGTTTATAGAGCACCTTGGATTCACCACAGTTTGTGCTAGACATGGAGGACACGCATCTGTTAAATAATGTCTGTGTTCCCTCCAAAAGAAGCTTGCCATCCAGCTGGAAATACAGGCATGGGAATGAATTACTGCAATTAAATGGGATAAGTCTTAGATTGGAAATTTTGATTTTAACCTATGCTGATTTAGTACTAAATATAGTCACCCCATGGGTCTTTCCTGCATGCTGCACTGACAAAATCAATTTGAGACCACCACGTTGTAGTCGATAAACAGTTTAATTGACCTAAGGCCAGCAACATGAGAGAACTGCAGTTATCACTCAAATCAGTCTCCTCAAAGGCTCAGTTGTTAGGATTTTTATGGACAATTTGGTGGGCCGGGGCTAGGGAATGGGTGGTGCTGATTGGTTGGGGCTGAAATAATAGGGATATGGAAAACAATTCAGGGCCTGGTGCACTGATTTTGCCTCTGGGTGCGACCACAGAACCAGCTGAGTCATGAGTCACAGTCTGCGTGGGGTCAGTCTGAAAAAAAACTTCTCCAAACAGCAATCTTAAGTTCTACAGTGGTGATGTTGGATGCAACTGGGAAAATCACAAATCTTGTGACCTCTGCCCACATGATTCTTGAGCAGTAAGTGATTGTAGAAACTGGGCCTACATTTCAGCAAAGTTCAGGCCCCTCTTATAATCCTAATCTTGCCACCCTTCACAAGTTTTACAACAGTGGTTTCACTTGGGGAAGGACTTCTATTATCCTTGCTTGAAGACTAGACTATTATCCCTCCCAAAGTTAGCTTGGCCTATGGCCAGGAATGACCAAGGACAGCTTGGAGGTTATAAGCAAGATAAAGTCAACTATGTCAGATTTCTCTCACTGTCATAATTTTGCAAAAGTGGTTTCATAACTAGATTTACCAAATCTATAAGTAAATATTTGGGTGGGGGAATGCCCAGTCAAATGTTATCTTTTAGGGGCAAATAACTTTCCAATCCCCATTTGTACTCTCATCATTGGCCATGCTGAATGCCTTGGAATTCCTTGAACACAGTAGTCCCTTGTTATCTGTGGGAGATACATTCAAGACTCCCATTGGATGCCTGAATCCCCAGGTAGTACTAATCCCTATATATACTATGTTTTTCACTGTACATACAAACCTATGATAAAGTTTAATTAATCTGACACATCATGTTGCTACCAATAATAATATATTTCTGTATATGTCTTCTACCCACAAATTTCATTCTTTTTCTGTCCTAACCAGGTATTTATCAAGTATTGTGGCCACACCTTTTGCAATTTGAGGTGCGGCAACAAAACTAGCACAAATTCCTTTTTCCTTTTCAAAATTTCACATATCAAAGATTTGTTCTGACTATAAAATTTTAGCAAACTGTGAATTTTTTCTTTCCTTATTTAGAGAATTTTCACTTAAAGGAAGCACTTTACAGCTTCTCTTTGGCATATCCAAATTGCCAGCAGCTACTCTTGTGCTTTAGGACTATCATTAAATATAATAAGGGTTACTTGAACATAAACACTCCGCAGTTGATCTGATAACCAAGACAGCCAATAAAAGACTAACAGGTAAAGAGCTCCTACAGTGTGGATACCTTGTGCAAAAGGTGGGACAGATTTGGGAGGGAATGAGAATTCATCTCATTACTCAGAAGAGTGTGCAATTTAAAACTTATGAATTGTGTATTTCTGGATATTTCCATTTAACATTCTCAGATCACATTGACTGCAGGTAACTGAAACAGAGGGAGGTGAAACCACAGATAAGGGGGAACTACTGTAATTTACCACATAGGTTCACGACTTTAAAAACACATAAGAGTTGCAAAATGAGAACGCATGGACACAGGGAGGGGAACATCAAACACATGGGCTTGCCAGGGGGTTGAGGGCAAGGGGAGGCAGAGCATTAGCACAAAAACCTAATGCATATGTGCCTTAAAACCTAGATGATGGGTTAATGGGTGCAGTAGACCACATGGTATGTGTATACCTATGTAACAACCCTGCATGCTCTGCACATGTATCCCAGAACATAAAGTAAATTTTTTAAAAAAAATTGTACCTTCAAGCTTAAATATCTTTCTATCCTGAAACTAGTTACCTCCAGCAACCAGATTACAGACTACCTCCTCTAGGACATATTATCTGAGAACCACACCAATTCTAATTCAATGTTGGTTTTCTGTGCATCACTACATTCTGTAAATAACTCAATTACAGCACAAATGACACATTTGTAAGGTTTATTATACCTAACCTGGATCCCCACTAGACAGCATAGTGCTTGAGGATAAAGATCCAAGAATTTGGCTACTCCTTAGCCTATAAAAGGTGCTCAAAAATTTTTAGTTGGCTGAAAAATCAATCAATCAATAAAAATTGATTTGCTAGATGCTTTCAAATTTTTTTTTTTTTAGTTTTATTTTTTAAAGGCAATATGTTGCACAGGCTGGTCTTGAACTCCTGACCTCAAGGAGTTCCACCTCAGCCTTCCAAAGTATTGGGATTACAGACAGAAGCCACCATCCACAGCGGTTGTTTTTTTTTTTAAGGCTTTTCAACATTCCATTTTCCCTTCAATATACTCTTCTTTTTTGAAAAATAAAATAAAACTCCAGAAAATAGAGAAATTTCATATTTAGAACTGATTGTATGCATGTATTTGGTCAGCATCATATTACCATTCATTTAATTTTTTTACATAATTTATCATAATTTATCCATAAGTGGATAAAAATCATTTTTTGTATTTTGTCTCTGGTATATGAACATACTATGTTTAATTTATGTATTTTTAAAATCAGACATTTAGGTGCATATAGTAAAGGTAATCTTTGTTCTGCAACAGTATTGTAAATATTGAAATACCATTTCTTAATATAACAGAGATTTATTCGGGGTCCACCTAAACTCTAGAACAAGGAGTGTTCCTCTGTCTTGTGGGTGCTCAGTCTGGAAGATCTGTCTGCTGTACTGTCGTAGGACAAGAAAGGGATAGGGAACTCACACTGGTTCTTTTAATCACTTTTGCTCAGATTAGATGGTAAAAACTAATCACATCGACCGAACACAGGTGCACGGGTTTCTGGAAGATGCAGATGTGTGTATGGAATATTTGGGCTCAGCTATAAAGCGTGTCTAGATTGTCATTTTATAGTGCCAGGAGCCTCTTCTTCTTCTATGTTTGGGCCTATATATGAGAGTTTTCTGGGGTAGAAATGGGATTACTGGTATGGTTTCCATATTTTCTATTTTGCTAGAGCTGACACATTGCTCTCCTATATAATCATGCTAAATTATTTTTTTTAATTAGCTCTGAAGCAGCTATACTGGCATTTTGAAGTATATCTCTCTAAGTTCCTTGTGGTACTTGTCAACTGTATTCAAATCAACAATGGGAGATGATTTTGGACTTTTTTTTTGTCTTCAATGAGGTCCCTAAAACACCTGTAGGCCCACAGATTTTTTAATTTCTTTATGCAGAGCGATTTATTTTCTTGACCTATCGCTATGTCAATGATGTGTTTGTTTATTTATTTGTTTACAAAGAAAAGAGATTTCTTTGGCTCATGGCTCTGCAGGCTGCACAAAAAGCATGGCACCAGCATCTCCATCTGGTGAGGGCCTCACACTGCTTCCACTTGGGGTGGAAGGGGAAGGGAAGCTGGCATGTGCAGACATCACAGGGTAAGAGAAAGAGCCAGAGAGAGACGGAAGGTGCCATGACCAGCTCTCAAGAGAACTAATAGAGTCAGAACTCACTCATTTCCCACCCGCCCCACCACAAAAACAGAGAGCATTAATCTGTTGATGAGGTATCTGCCCTTGTTGTGTTGATTTAAATTACTATATCTTTATAACAAGTCTGGTTATTAGTAGGGTTGGTCCCTTCGCACTTTCTTACCATTCAGAATTCTTTTGCTATTCTTGAGTACTTTGTTGGAAGTTTTAATAAATGGCATGATATGGATTTTATAGATTTATTTGAAGATAATTCCCATCTGTCTAGTAATAAATATTGGTTATAGCAAAAATAGTGTATTTTCTTTAATCAACTGTTAAAATTGTCTCTCAAAGCTATTTTTTGGGATGATATTTTTAAGTCATCTAATTTCAGTCTTTCTTATTCTACCCTGTGTATATTTAAAGCTATAAATTTACTTCAAAAGGTAATTTATCTATGTGAGACTGTCTTAATGCATAAATCTCACAGTTGGATAACTCTAAATCTGTTAATTTTTATTGTGAGTTCTTCAGTAATTCATAAAGTATTTAGGCTGTTATTATTTTTCAAATATTATGGCAAATTCAGTTTCTCTTTTACTATTTATAATTTCATTGCATTGTATCCAACAAGTTTCTCTCCTTGACTCATATTATTACTATCTGATTCTTCCATTTGTTGTTCATGTTTTGTGAAAGTAATTTGTCTTTATATTTAGAGACGTTCTATTTTCCACAAGTTTCCAGAGATTTGATTGTGATGTTCACCTTGGTGTTGATCACATTGTTCTTTCCTGCTTGTGGTTTGTTGCATTTTCTCATATTTATGGTTCTATATTTATATCATATTTGGAAAACTTGCATTCATTACCTTACATATGTATATGTAATCCCCTATATTGCCCCTCTTTCTGGGACTCCAATTATACATATGCTAGCTATGTTATGCCACCTATATATAATGTCCCACAGATCAATAATGCTGTGTTTTTGTTTTTATTCCCTTCAGTCTGTTTTCCTCGAGGCTTCATTTAGTTTGTCGAGTTGTATACTCATGGTTCATTGTTCTTTCCCTCTGCCATGTTTAATATGCTATTAATCCCTTCCAGTGGTCTTTTTAAAAATTTCTGATATTGAGTTTTATTCTTTAGAAGTCTTGTACATTTCTTTTCACATCATTTGTTTTGTATTCACTTCATGTTCATATTTTGTACATGATTAAACAGATGGATCATTTTCACAATAGCTGTTTTACCATTCTTTTCTGCTAATTCTAATGACATCTTTGTCATTTCTGAGTCAGTTTCTTTCGACTGGTTTTTCTTCTAGGTATTAGTGATAATTTTAATTGTTCATTACTCTAGTACTTTTGAATTGGGTGTTGGACATTTGGAATTTTATCTTTTTGAATTCTGTATATTGATTTATTTATATTTTTCCCTGCCTCTAAAGAGTGAAAGAATGGTGAATTTGGTTTCCAACAGTCAGCTAAGTACTTTTGAATAACACTGATCCTTTTGAAGTTTGTTTTTGAGTTTGTTTTGAGTACAACTATAGTAGTCTTTATTATAGAGCTAGTTTCATGGACTGAAAGCCTGTTGTATTCAGGGAAGTCTCTGTACTCACTGAAACTCAAACAATTCCTGGCTTTCTGTGACTTTTGAGGATTCTTCATATTATAGCTTTTTATAATGATTTTTTCCTTCATATAATTGATTTTTGTTTACTCTTAAGGGATTTCACACTATGCATATTGAATTCAGAGGAAGACTCACGGGCCCTTACACAGATTTTCTGAGCTTTATAGTTTTGTAGATTTAGTTCTCTAGTTCTCTCTAATTCCCTGAATAACAACTTCTAGCTTTCTCAGACTCTGCAAATTCCAAGCTTTGTTTTCTCAACTTACTGAGATTCCCCAGCATGGTTTAAATTCTCCTGACTGGGTTACAGCACAGCAATTACCTCTAGACAGACACACTAGGCAGTGGTTTAGTTCATCTATTTGTTTCCCTTTCTTGTGAATTACAGCTCTGTGCTGCCTGTAGTACAACATCTGAAAATAGTGATTTCCTCTATTTTCTTCAGTTGTCTAGTTTTTGGGGAAAGAGGATTATTTCAGAACATATTATTCCTCATGGCTAAAAAGCAGAAGTGATCCCAATTGTTTCTCTCTCCTTTTAAATTATGGTCATGCATTTTGTCAAGTATATTTAAAAATATTTTACCTTTTGTTCTAAGTTTAGAGTTGGAGAACTACATGATGCTCACCTTCCCATTTTTGTCAGAATTTCTAGGCTACTCTAATTTTTTTTCTCCAAGTGTTTTAAAATACATACTTGAGCCACACAATTGGAACTCATATGTTCTAATGAAATAGGACTTTCTTAGCTATTAATTTAAAACTACAGAAACCTAATTCAACCCATATAAAGGGGAAAAGATAAAATTAATATGTTTATGTTAGTAGTTTGAATTTTTTGTTTTAAGCACTGCTGGGTCCAGGGATCCTAAAAGCATTTTTATCTCTGCCAGCTCCCCTGCCCCTACCCCCTTCATTTTTGTTACTACTTGACTGTGCAGTCCCTTTTTCCTCTGTTTGTCCTCATATTCTGCTCCTACAATTACCAATGGGAGTCTATTAATGACCAATAGAAGTCCTAGTGGATACAGCATCTCTCTTTTCCAAGGGGCAGTTTCAGGGAAGTCCTCTTATTGAACTTGCTTCCTTTCTGTAAGTGCCCCAGGAAGGGATATTATAATTAGCCTGTCCTGAGTCACATGACCATCATGTGTAATGGATTTGTAGGTAGTTACACAAAGGAACAAATGTTCCATCAGTCCTTGTGGTGCCAGGATTTGTGTGTTTATGTAACCAGATACAAATCATCCACTGCTTTGTATTCATGACACATGTTTCAGTCATACTTGATTTCTGAAAAATGTATACACTCATTAAAGACTCAGATCATGTTTTACAAGTCAGTGAAAAATATCCCAAGAAGGTCTAAAATTAAAATAGAAACATTATGGTCACAGCTTTTGTTTCCAGGCTTATTTCTTACTAGGTCTCCAAGTTAAAGAGTTGTTACAATCAAATTGCTCTATTCACTGTCTACTGAAACGTGTCCCATGCTTTCCTCAGCCTCATTTCTCAAACTGCTTTTTCTACCTAAAATGCTTCCAAATTCCCCACATTCTCGGCCAATGAAAAATTCTACACAGTCTTCAATACTCAATCTACAAAGCCTTACTGATTCACCTGGGCTTAAAATAATCTGTTTCTCTTCCTCTGAAATTTCTCAAGTGTCAAAGGCATTCCTTTGGCACTTAGTGATGCTAGTTACCCTTTTTCTAAATGTAGCTCACTTACCTTACCTACTAGGTTATGAACTTTTTTAGGTTAGACATTTTTGCTCTATATCTAACATGTGGATAGTAAAATTAAGAGGACAAATTTCAGAGTCAGAAAACTGGGTTTGAGTTTAAGCATAACCGCTCATTCTCTGTAAGATATTTTTGAGTGTGTTCCTTAATAGTTCATACAGAGTATCTATGTTTGTCATTGTATTAGTTTGTTTTCACACTGCTTAAAAGATATTACCTGAGATTGGGTAATTTATAACGGGGGTTTAATTAACTCACAGTTCTGTGTGGCTGGAGAGGCCTCAGGAAACTTACAATCATGGTGGAAGGTGAAATGGAAGCAAGGCACATCTGACATGGCAGCAGGAAAGAGAGTAAGAGACGTGTCACACTTTAAAACCACCAGCTCTAGTGAGAACACACTCACTATCACAAGAACAGCATGGGGGAAACCTCCCCCATGATCCAGTCACCTCCCGCCAGCATCCTCCCTCAATACTTGACACATGTGTATTACAAATCCAGATGAGATTTGGGTGGGAACACAGAGCCCAACCATATCATTCTGCCCCTGACCCCTCCCATATCTCACGTTCTTTTCACATTTCAAAACCAATCATGCCTTCCCAACAGTCCCACAATGTCTTAACTCATTCCAGTATTGACTCAAAAGTCCAAGTCCAAAGTCTCATCTGAGACAAGGCAAGTCCCTTCTGCTTCCAAACCTGTAAAATAAAAAGCAGGTTAGTTACTTTCAAGATGCAATAGGGGTACAGGCATTGGATAAATGCACCTATTCCAAATGGGAGAAATTGGCCAAAGCTAAGGGGCCACAAGCCTTATGCAAATACAAAAACCTGGCCAGGCAGTTGTTAAATCTTAAAGCTCCCAAATCTCCTTTGACTCCATGTCTCACATCCAGGGCACGATGATGCAAGTGGTGGGATCTCATGGCCTTGGGCACCTCCACCTCTGTGGTTCTGCAGGTTATGGCCCCTGCAGCTGCTTTCAGCTGCTTTTTTATTTCATTGAGTGCCTGCTGTTTTTCCAGGCACATGGTCCAAGCTGTTGGTGGATCTACCTTTCTGAAGTGTGGAGGATGGTGGCTGTCTTCTCACAGCTCGACTAGGCAGTGCCCTAGTGGGGACTCTGTGGGGGATCCAACCCCACATTTCCTAGTGCTCTAGCAAGGACTCTGTGGAGGCTGCAACCCACATTTCCTTTCCATTCTGCCCGAGTAGAGGTTCTCCATGAGAGCTCTGTCCCTGAAGCAGACTCCTGGCTGGACATCCAGATATTTCCTCTGAAATCTAGGCGGAGGTTTCCAAACCTCAACTCTTATCTTCTGCACATCCCAGGCCCAATACCACATGAAAGACACCAAGTCCTGAGGCTTCCACCCTCTGAAGCAACAGCACTAGCAGTACCTTGGCCCCTTTTAGCCATAGCTGGAGCTATGGGATGCAGAACACCAAGTCCTGATAGTGCACAGAGCAGCAGAGCCCTGGGCCCAACCCAAAAACACCATTTTTTTCTCTCCTAGACCTTCTAGCCTTTGATGGAAGGGGCTGTCATGAAGATTTCTGAAATGCCCTGAAGACATTTTCTCCATTGTCTTGGATATTAACATTCAGTTCCTGGCTACTTATGCAAATTTCTGCAGCTGGCTTCAATTTCACCCCAGAAAATGGGTTTTTCTTTTCTAACACTTTGTCAGACTGCAAATTTTCCAAATCTTTCTGCTTCTGCTTTCCTTTTAAACACAAGTTCCAATTTCAAACCATCTCTTTGTGAACACATATAACTAAAATGCTTTCAGAATCAGCCAGGTCACATCTTGAATGCTTTGCTAGTTAGAAATTTCTTCTGCCAGATACCCTAAATCATCTCTCTCAAGCTCAAAGTTCTGCAGATCTCTAGGGCAGGAGCAAAATGCTGCCGGTCTCTTTGCTAAAGAATAGTAAGGGTGACCTTTGCTCCAGTTCCCAATAAGTTCCTTCTCTCCATCTGAGACCACCTTAGCCTGGCCTTCATTGTCCAAATCACTATCAGCATTTTGGTCAAAACCATTCAGCAAGTCTCTGGGACGTTCTGAATTTTCCCCACATCTTCCTGTTTTCTTCTGAGTCCTGCAAACTGTTCAGACCTCTGCCTGTTACCCAGTTCCAAAGTTGCTGCCACATTTTCAGGTTATATTTATAGCAGTGCCCCACTACCTTGATACCAATTTTCTGTATTAGTCTGTTTTCACATTGCCATGAAGGTACTACCCGAGACTGGGTAATTTATAAAGGAAAGAGGTTAAATTGACTCACAGTTCCACATGGCTGGGAGGCATCAGGAAACTTACAGTCATGGCAGAAGGCCATGGAAAAGCCAGGCACATCTTACATGGCAGCAGGAGAGACAGAGCAAGAGAGTGAGGAAGTGCCACACTTTAATACCATCAGCTCTAGTGAGAATTCACTGACTATCATGAAAACAGCATGGGGTAAACTGCCCCCATGATCCAGTCACCTCCCACCATGTCCCTCCCTCAACAGGTGAGGATTACAATGCAAGACGAGATTTGGGTGGGGACACAGAGCCAAACCATATCAGTCATATAGAGATGATGATATCTGTCTTCATTCTTTAAAACATCTTTGCTTATAATACAGGGTAATTTTCTTAAAATAAATTTTTTTTTGGCCTTCTTGCAACTAGTACTAGGCCTCATCCCCAGCCAGAGCTGAACAAATAGTTACTGATTGATTGCCCAGTATAAATTAAGCAAGACTCCCACTCGACACCTCCGAGATTTTTTACTTCAACATATTCACTTTAACACATTTAGATGGGAAATTAAAATGCAGGAAGAATCAGATTACATTTTGCTTGATTTTCGCTATTCTCAGCTGATTTTTTCAATGGACTTAAAATCTGAGGTTATAGCTTTTTAGCATGATTATAAGGATGATGCTTTATTTTTATTTTATCAAAGAATATATGACTATAATGGTTTTTATAATGCTTAGCAGTAAATAGTTGTTGGACCTGTCAACACAAACATTTTCTAAATAGCATAGTTTTAGGTCATGACTTTTGCTCATTTTTTCTTTACCCGAAACTAGGCTAAAGCTTGGAAAAAAAAGAGGAAAATTTACAATTACATTTTACTCATATGATCACGGCAGAAGAGAATTATCTTAATACCCACCATTTGTTAAGATACTTTACTTATACAAATAATCTCAAAGACAGAAAGAAATTTCATAATTTCATTATTAAAGTGATGAATTTAAGGCTCATAGAATTTAGGTAATTCAAGTAAAAGTGCTTGCTGCTGGATCAGAACTCAAATGTTTTTTATTGTGATTCAGTATTCACACTGCCACTCTACTACTATCTCATTACCCTCCATAAAAAGGCTTGACTAAAAGGTTCTATAAACAACCCTACTACAAAACGATTTTGAGGAGAGGATCTCTAAAACAGCCTCTTTTTAAATGGAGAAATTTTTATCCCAAGAGGATATTTGCTTATATCATTCATCCTGAAGATCTGCTGTTTTTTAACTAATCTGATGTTTCTACCTTGCATTTGCAACATCAAAATCCTTTCCTCAGTGTCTGTAGTGTTATCACAAATAGAAGATAACATGAGGACTGAATAAAGCAGGAGGAGGAAATAAACCCTAAAGAAATAAAGATCTCATTTTTGTAGTAATTTTCCATGCCATGTGTAACAAAGCAATCGGAGGCAAAGCATATGATCCAGCCTTGTGATATAGCCCTTAGGAAATATCACTGTATAAATTAACTGTATGTGACGTCAGTCATTATTTTTAACATCAATTAGACTACCAGTCAAGCATCTTTCACTAAAAATCAAACCAAAAGCTCATATTAGTCTGAAGACTGGAACAAATAGTGAAAGAAAAAATATTATGTTTTTAATTTATTTATGTGACCAAATTTGTGGTGAACTCTGATAGTTATTTTTTAGTATTACTCTTAAGGTAATTCTTTAAAGTTCTACTTATTCTTTATAGAATCCATATTATATATAGTTTAACTGCTAACCTGTCCTTCTTTCCCATGTGTTTATAAACTTTTAATATAGAAATGTTCTTTTATGTAAACTGAAATTCCAATACCAAATATTGGCCTATAGTAGGTCACTCATTTTGACTGTTGAAATAAACATGATTTTATACAGTTAGTCTTTTATTTATTCTTACTAAACACATCTCTATTTAATATTCCAAAATAATAATTGGTTTAAGGTTATTTTGCTAAGTGATAATTGTAAATAATTATCATTTCTTTTATAACAAACATTACTACATATCTACAAATACCACAAATGAAATATTTGTGCTATTTTACAATTTTTGTGGTAAAAATCTAGAACTAAGTGTTTTTCATGTTTTTACCAAGAAACATTATTATATTTCTTTTACAGTTATAGTTCATAAAAATGGATATTTCCTACTGAACTTCTGATATATTAATCTCATAATCAGATTTTTGTGGAATGGGTATACATTTACATAATAGAATTTTCTTGTTGAATTTCTGCTTATAAACGTGCTAAAGTCCCATCAAATAAACATAAAGCAAAGTAAAACAACAATAACAACAAATGTTTAGATTTCTCTGGCACCATGGCAAATGGTAATTTGGACAAGTTAAGCAAATCTAATTTAGTCAATTAAAGCAATGAAATCACTATTGATAGATTTTTTTTTTAAAGGGAGACTCAAACAGAAGTCAACTAGTATGAAACTCAAGAGGCAGTTGGGAAAACATCATAGATCTAGCCTGCTTGTAACCCCTTAAGCTAATTTCTCTCAGCCTGAGACCTCATACATTCAGGTTGTAAGCAAACACAGACGTTAGAATCCATTAAGAAAACAGACCGGCCAGGCGCAGTGGCTCACGCCTGTAATCCCAGCACTTTGGGAGGCCGAGGCGGGTGGATCACCTGAGGTCGGGAGTTCAAGACCTGCCTGACCAACATGGAGAAACCCCGTCTTTACTAAAAATACAAAAATTAGCCAGGCATGGTGGCGCATGCCTGTAATCCCAGCTACTCAAGAGGCTGAGGCAGGAGAATCGCTTGAACCCGGGAGGCAGAGGTTGCGTTGAGCTGAGATCACGCCATTGCACTCCAGCCTGGGCAAAAAGAGCGAAACTCTGTCTCAAAAAAAAAAAAAAAAAAAAAAAAGAAAGAAAGAAAAAGAAAAAAGAAAACAGACCTTCTCATTGCTCTTATTCCTCATCTTTCTAAATGATGTTTGCCCATTTCCTCTTCTTATTAGTCTTCTCAAAGTTGCTTATCACAGTGATTTAGGGTTTTCATAAGGATTTTATTTATTTCACATGTTTTCCTTCACTCCTTTTTGGAATGGAAACTTTACTATTCTTAGGGTGATCATACAACCCAGTTTGCTTGGGACAATCCTGTTTTTTACCTGTTGTCCTGTCTTACGATTATTAGCACTTTGTGTTCTCTTACACATCTCCCATTCTGTGGTTACAAATTATATGATTTCTCCATCCAAAGTCACTAACCTTAAGACCCTTGATTTTACCCTATCCTAATCTGGAGGTATTCATCCATTCTCACACTGTTTTAAGGACATACCCAAGACTGGGTAATTTATAAAGGAAAGAAGTTTAATTAACTCACAGTTCTGCAGGGCTGGGGAGGCCTCAAAAAACTTACAGTCATGGCAGAGGGGGAAGTGAACACATCCTTCTTCACGAGGGGGCAGGAGAGAGAAGATTGAGAGCTAAGCGAAGGGGGAAACCCCGTATAAAACCATCAGCTCTCCTGAGAACTGACTCACTAACATAAGAATAGTGTGGGGGAAACTACCCCCATGATTAAATTACCTCCCACCGGGTCCCTCCCAGGACACATGGGGATTATGGGAACTATAATTCAAGGTGAGCTTTGGGTTTGGACACAGTCAAACCATATCATTGACATACAAGATACATATACCTAAAAAGCACCTTCTCTCTGCCTCTCTCTCTGTCTCTCTCTGTCTCTCTCTCTCTCTCTCACACACACACACACACACACACATACACACACATGCACATACACAAGAATGCAAGCTGAGCAGAAAAAAATGATTAGAGAAGAAATACAGGTATCTGGAGAAGTTTAGGGTATAAGGTAGGCATTAATCTGAACATTGATGATTGAGAGAGATAAAACATTATTTCCAAAAGGGAAAAAAAGACTGCTTTGTTTTTAAAAAAATTCCCATGAGTTCTGTAATAAATGACCACAAAGTTTGTCTTAAAATAACAAAATACATTTTCTTACAGATCTGAATGTCACAAGTCCAAATTTAGTGTTGCAGGACTAAAATCAAGATGTCAGCAGGACTCATTCTTTCTGGATCCTCTAAAGTAAAATACATCTCTCACCTCTTTCAGCTTCTAGAGGATATCAGCATTCCTTGACCCATGACCAAATCACTAAAACCTCTTCTCCATTGTTACACCATGTTCTCTTCTACTTTGACACTCTTACCTCCCTCTTATAAGAATGTCTGTGATTATATTGGGCCAATCCAGATAATCCAGGCTATTTCCTGCTTCTCAAAACTGTTAATCACATCTGCAGCCATCCTTTGCCATGTAAGGTAACACATTCACCAGTTACAGGGGTGTAAACATTTTCATGGGCAATTATTCAGTCTATCATAGAATACATTCTAGCCTTTAAAGATTTACATTTTTCACAGATGTGAAATATGCTTAGTAAAATTACTCTGTCTTTATTGACCCGTGGAAGTAGAAAACAAGTTATCTAGTCCCAAAATACAATGGTAAAAGAGGCATAAGAGAACAGTCATAGAAATTCCCAGTCAAAAGGGGATAGATAAAACATGAAAGAAGTCACAATGAGAAATGTTGAAATCTAACAGGGCAAAACTCCAATAGATTTCAAAGCCTGGGAATAATCTGCTGTAACTCATTTCTCTGCCCTCTGGGCTCATGGAGCTGGTCTTGGAGACATATTCCCTTTTATTGAAAGGTAGCAAATGTGTGCAGCTGAGTAGTTTTGTCAGCCTATTTTTGGACTATAGAACTGTGGGATTCCTATAGGCTTCTTTCATTATGTTTCTTCTCTTACTCTTTCAGTCTCAGATGGCAGTGTTTCTGCTGGTATACATTTCTCAAAAATATTATGGTTTTCTCATGCATTTCACAGAACTGTACTCCATTAGACAAGAAGATTCTCCACAGATCTTTCCTAAATTATTTTATCTCTAGTTTTTTACTTCTGCTTAATTGACTGAGGCATCCATGAATCATACACCTAATGTCTTCAAAGTGCCCTCTGTATGATAGAACACTCTGACTTTTTTATATTTTCAAAGTAATAACCTAAAGTTTTCCAGCCATCCTTTTTACTTCCTCTTGTGATCATAATTTCCTATGAGTGAATCTCTTAATTTTAGCATTTTCTGCAATCTGGACAGGCTGAGAAATTCCTAAATCATTTAGTCCATATTCCTTTGTGTTTAATACTTTTTCCCTCAATTTTTCCCTTTGCTCTGTCACATTACTATAAAAAAATAAGAAATAACAAGGTTGCTTCATCAACAATTTGCTTGGAATTCTTCTCAGCTAAATATCCAAGTGCCTCACTTACAAGTTCTGTTTTCTATGATTTCTATAAGGCAAAATGCAGCTAAGTAAGAAAACGTACTAGAGATTATGTCAATAGAGATAGGATAAATCAGAAAGGAAAGATGAAGAAAAGTTATACAGCTACAGCTTCATTTGTGCTTTCAAACATGCTCTAATTACCTAAGTGGAACTAAAATCTGTGCATACGAAGATAAATAATAATCCCTCTCTGCTTTCCTAGAGTTCTTGTCTTAGTGAAAAGAACAGATGAGCCCAAATGACATGAAGTACGCGTTTATTCTTACACTTTAGGTAGAATATCTACTACCAGAGTAATTTAAGCACAATGCTCACATATTTATTATAGGTTATCATCCAGCTGTAGGAATAATGAAATGGAATCCACAGTACATAACAGTCTTTCTAAAAATTCCTCTTTACACATCACTTCTTCACGAAGTACCCATGCTCATGGAAAATCACCATACGCTCACTTTTTCTCTTTTGCTCTTACTTCTATTCACCACTCTTTCCTGCAATAGTTTCTAATCTCCAGACTCACTCCATCCCTTTCTCATGCATTACTTTCACAGCAGGTTGGCATGCTATTGACTTCTGCTATTCTTCCTTTAATTTTAAAACCTAATAGATATGCCAGCAAAGAACAGAAATGATTAAAAATAAAAATAATGTATTTTGTCTCCCCATTACTCAATCAAAAAGGTTAATCAGGCTATAATATATAACATATGGGACACAGAAAGCATAGTAAATTTCAAGGAATAATTTGGGAGCATCCAGCCCAAGTGGAATGTTCCAGTAACTAAGTTTATATGGGAGAAGTGATGATAATTAAGATTTTGCAAAATTAAGATATTTTATCAAACAAATATTAAATTGGGAGGAAGGTTGAGGAGGTTTTGCATTGCAGGAATAGCATGTCTAAATACTATGTCTTTGGTAAACGTCGTCTCTTTTATCACAATTACTTTTTTATTTTATTTTTAAATTATTTTAGATTCAGGGGGTACATGTGTAGGTTTGCTACTCGGGTATATTGTGTGACGATGCTGAGGTTTCGACTTCTATTTGAACCTCTCACCCAAATAGTGAACGTAGTAGCTTATAGGCAGTTTTTCAACATTTGCCCCCTTCTTCTCTTCCACCTTTTGAAGTCCCCAATGTCTATGATTTCCATATTTATGTCCATGTGGACTCAATATCCATCTTTCCCTTATAAGAGTAAACATGTGATATTTGATTTTCTGTTTCTACATTAACGCACCTAAAGATAATGGCCTCCAGCTACATCTATATTGCTGCAAAGAACATAATTTTATAGGGCTGCATAGTATTTCATAGTTTATATGTACCACATTTTCTTTATCCAATTCACTATTGATGAGCACCCAGGCTGATTTTATCTCTTTTCTATTGTGAATAGTGCTGCAATAAAGATATGAGTGCAGGTGTCCTTTTGGTAGAACATTTTTTGTGTGGGGCAGGGAGTGATACATACCCAGTAATGGAATTACAGGGTCAAACAGCTTTCCACAGGGGCTGAAATAATTTTCATTCTCACTAACAGTGTAAAAGCATTCTTTTTTCTTTGCAACCTCTCCAATATCTTTTTTTAAAACTTTTTAATACAGCTATTCTGATTAGTGTAAGATGGTATCTTATTGTGGTTTTGATGTGCACTTCTCTAATTACTAGTGATGTTGAGCAATTTTTAAAATATTTTTGTTAGCTGTTTGTACGCCTTCTTTTGAGAAGTATCTGTTCATATGTTTTGCTCAGTTTTTAAAATGAGGTTGCTTATTTTTTTCTTGTTGATTTATCCAAGTTCTTTATAGATTCTGATGGTTAGTCTTTTGTCAGATGCATAGTTTGCAAATATTTTCTCCCATTCTATAGGTTGTCTGTGTACTCTGCTAATAGTTTCTTTTGCTGTGCCCAAGCTCTTTAGTTTAATTAGCTCCTGCTTGACAATTTTTGTTTTTGTTTCATTTGCTTTTAAGGCCTTAGTCATAAATTATTTCCTTAGGCCGATGTCCAGAAAAATATTTAGCAAGTTTTCTTCTAGAATTTATATAGCATTAGGTCTTACATTTAAGTGTTTAATCCATCATGAGTTAAGTTTTGCATATGGTGAGAGGTATGGGTCTACTTTCACTCTTCTGCATATGATTAGCCAGTTTGTCCAGCACCATTTTTCGAATAGGCGTCTTTTCCTCATTGTTTTTTCAACTTTCTGAAAGATCTGTTAGTTATAGTGTCTAACTTTAATTCTGGCTCTCTATTTTGCCTTATTAGTTTATATCTATTTTTTGTGCCAGTACCGTGCTGTTTTAGTTACTGTAGCCTGGTATAACAGTATAGTTTGAAGTCAGATAATCTGATAACTCCAGATTTGTTATTTTTGCTTAGGATGCTTTGGCTCTCTGGGATCATTTTTGGCCCTCTATAAATTTTAGAATTTTTTTTTAGTTCTATGAAAAATGACATTGGTAATTTGAATTTTGCTGACTGTATAGATTGCTTTGTGTAACATTAAAAGATTAATTATACTGATTTTCCCAATTGATGAGCATAGAATTTTTTCCATTTGTTTGTGTCATCTGTGATTTCTTTCAGTAGTGTTTTGTAGTTCTCTTTGCAGAGATCTTTCACTTCCATTGTTAGATGTATTGCTAGGTTTTTTACTGTGTGTGTGTGTGTGGCTATTTTAAATGGAATTTGTTCTTGATTTGGTGCTCAGCTTGAATGTTATCGATATACAGAAATGCAACTGATTTTTGTACATTGATTTTTGTATCCTGAAACTTTACTGAAGTGTTTTATCAGGTCTAGGAGTCTTTTGGAGAAATTTTTAGCGTTTTCTCATTATGGAATTATACCATCAGTGAACAGAGATACTTTGACTGACTTTCTGTTTTTCAATATTATACTAAATGGGCCAAAGATGGAAGCATTCCATTTGAAAACTGGCACAAGATAAGGATGCCCTCTCTCACCACTTTTATTCAATCTACTATTGGAAGTTCTAGTCAGGGCGATCAGGCAACAGAAAGAAATAAAGGGTATTCAAACAGGAAGAGAGGAAGTCAAATTGTCTCTGTTTGCAGATGACATGATTGTATATTTAGAAAACCTCATCGTCTCAGCCCAAAAACTCCTTAAGCTGATGAGCAACTTCAGCAAAGTCTCAGGATACAAAATCAATATGCAAAATTACAAGTATTCCTAAACACCAATAACAGACAAACAGAGAACCAAATCATGAGTGAACTCCCATTCACAACTGCTACAAAGAGAATAAAATACCTAGGAATCCAACTTACAAGGGATGTGAGATGTGAAGGACCTCTTCAAGGAAAACTACAAACCATTCTCAAGGAAATGAGAGGACACAAACAAATGGAAAAACATTCCATGCTAGTGAATAGGAAGAATCAGTATCATGAAAATGGCCTTACTGCCCAAAGTAATTTATAGATTCAATGCTATTCCCATCAAGGTAACATTGAATTTCTTCACAGAATTTTACAAAAAGACTTTAGATTTCATGTGGAATCAAAAAAGAGCCCATATAGCCACGACAATCCTAAGCAAAAAGAACAAAGCTGCAGGCATCATGCTACTTGACTTCAAACTATACTACAAGGATACAGTAACCAAAACAGCAAGGAACTCCTACCAAAACAGAAATATATAGACCAATGGAACAGAACAGAAGCCTCGGAAGTAACACCACACATCTACAACTGCCTGATCTTCGATAAACCTGACAAAAACAATCAATTGGGAAAGGATTCCCTATTTAATAAATGGCATTGGGAAACCTGACTAACCATATGCAAAAAAAACCAAAACTGGACCCCTTCCTTACACCTTATACAAAAATTAAGTCAAGATGGATTAGAAACTTAAACATATGAACTAAAACCATAAAAACCCTAGAAGAAAACCTAGGCAATACCATTCAGGACCTAGGCATGGCAAAAGACTTCATGATTACACACCAAAAGCAATGGCAACAAAAGCCAAAATTGACAAATACTATCTAATTAAACTAAAGAGCATCTGCACTGCAAAAGAAACTAGCATCAGTGTGAACAGGCAACCTACAGAACAGGAGAAAATTTTTGCATTCTATCCATCTGAAAAAGGTCTAATATCCAGTCTACAAGGAACTAAAACAAATTTACAAGAATAAAATGATCCCATTGAAAAGTGGGCAAAGGGTATGTACAGACACTTCTCAAAAGCAGATGTTTATGTGGCCAAAAACATATGAAAAAAAACTCATCACCACTGGTCATTAGAGAAATGAAAATCAAAACCACAATGAGATACCATCTTATGCTGGTTAGAATGGCGATCATTAAAAAGTCAGGAAACAGGCGGGGCACGGTGGCTCATGCCTGTAATCCCAGTACTTTGGGAGGCTGAGGCAAGTGGATCATGAGGTTAAGGAATCGAGACTATCCTGGCTAACACAGTGAAACCCCGTCTCTACTAAAAATACAAAAAATTAGCCAGGCCTGGTGGTAGGCACCTGTAGTCCCAACTACTTGGGAGACCGAGGCAGGAGAACAGCGTGAACCTGGGAGGCGGAGCTTGCAGTAAGCCAAGATCACACCACTGCACTCCAGCCTGTGCAACAGTGAGACTCTGTCTCAAAAAAAAAAAAAAAAAAAAGTTGGGAAACAATAGATGCTGGAGAGGAGGCGGTGAAATAGGAAAGCTTTTTCACTGTTGTTAGGAGTGTAAATTAGTTCAACCATTGTGGAAGACAGTGTGGCGATTCCTCAAGGATCTAGAACCAGAAATACCATTTGACCCAGCAATCCCATTACTGGGTATATACCCAAAGCATTATAAATCATTCTATTCTAAAGACACATGTACACGTATGTTTATTGTAGTACTATTTACAATAGCGAAGACTTGGAACCAACCCAAATGCCCATTAATGATAGATTGGGTAAAGAAAATGTGGCACATATACACCATGGAATACTATGCAGCCATAAAACGAATGAGTTCATGTCTTTTTCAGGGACATGTATGAAGCTGGAAACCATCATTCTTGGCAAACTAACACAGGAACAGAAAACCAAACAACGAGCATTCTCACTCATAAGTGGGAGTTAAACAATGAGAACACATGGACACAGGGAGGGGAACATCACACACTGGGGCCTGTCGGGGTGTGGGGGCCAAGGGGAGGGAGAGCATTAGGACAAATACCTGATGAATGCAGGGCTTAAAGCCTAGATGACGGGTCAATGGGTGCAGCAAACCACCATGGCACATGTGTAGCTATGTAACAAACTTGCATGTTCTGCACATGTATCCCAGAACTTAAAGTATAATAAAAAATAAATAAATAAAAATAAATAAATAAATAAAATATGCGTCCATAAAAGAAGAAGAGGATGAGTAGTTCAGTAAGACGGCAGCATGAGAAATGTTTCACTAATTGAGCTTGCTTTAGTGATGGAGAAAGAAGGCCATGATCAAGGCCCATGGAGGCCTGTTAAGTGCTGAGAATGGCCTTCAGCTTACAGCCAATAATAAAATGGATCATTGGTTCTACAGTTAGAAGCAGCTGAATTATCCTAACCATACACATGAGCAGAAAACAGATTCTTTTTGCTGCCTCTGGAAAGAAATTCAACATATTGAAACCTGGATTTTAGTGCTGTGTGGTCCCATGGCAAGAGTTGTAAGATTACAAAGTTTTGTTGTTTTTAGCCACTGAATTTGTGGTATTTGTTATAGCTGTGATTTAAAAAAAAAAAAAAAAAAAAAAAAAAAAACTAATATGAACTTATTTTTTTTACATTTCTGAAAACTGTTTCACTTATACATATAAGAAAATGAGTGCCCAAGCTAAGAATGTAATGGTTGAGATGATGGTCATAATTATTAAATGAGAGTTAATTGAGCCTACCGTTGAATGAATTGAGTACAAAAAATAAAATGTCGAGAATAGATTCCAGTTTCATTTTTCTTGTTTGCTGCTGAATAGAGTTAGGGAGCTTTCCATTGACCAAGACAAGGGAGATTAGCAGGCTTGGTGTAGAAGACCAAAAATTAAGTTTGGTTACCGTAAAATTAACATGTTTGTGTGACATGCAATTAGGGAAATCCGATTAGATAGGTGTACAGGTCTGGCAATTATCAAAATTTATATTTTATGTATCTATATTTATATGTCTATATGCCATGTAGATATTAATATAAATACATAGATACAGAGCTATAGATATAGACATCTACATATAGAAATGCCGATATAGATATAGACATGTTGATATATAAAATCATTTATATAACTTTTATTTGAAGCTATGAAAGTGGATTGGAATCTAGGCCGGGAGAAGAGGCAATTTAAAGTTATGTCCAACAATAGCAGAGACGTTGATAGGGATGGTGGTCAAAAATAAACAGTTATCAGGGAGATTGTAGAGTATCCAGTTAGGAGGAAAATAAGATTTAAAAATTTGAACAAATTACAGTGTTGAGAGTTTCAAAAAGTGATTATTGGTCAAGAATATCATAAATAAATTGGTTCCAAGTTACATAAATGCTGAAATTCTTTCAACTAGACAAAAGTTAAAATATTTGTCACTAAGAAAACACAATTAGATGACAGAGGGAATAAAACTGACTTTGGAAGTTGGAGAATAAAATAATGATTAATTAATGGAAGACACATGTGTAGATAACTCTCTCAAGTGAGAAATTGAGCAGAGCAATAGGACTGTTACTAGTGTCCAGGAAGGAGTTTGCTTCTGCATTGTTTTGTATAAATACCGACATGTTAATAAAGATGAAATTTTATTTCTTGCTCACATAACAATCCACCTTAGTATTTATTTGCAGTCTCGTAGTGTTTCAGGAATCCATTTTCCTTCCATTTTGTGGCTCGTATGCCTTATGGTCTTAGACTCAGTTCTGCCTTCTGTATTAGAAATCACATTAATTTCTTAACCATTTCAGCTCTGATGTGGCGATGTGGCCTCCATCATTTCCTCCACACTCGCATTGGATGGAATCCAGTTACATGTCACCACTAACTGTAAGGGAAGCCAAAAATATAGTCTAATTTTTTGGTAAGAAACAAAAATAATGGTTCAGGTAAAAATGTAGTCACTCTCTATCAAAACAAGTAATTGTATTTTTATTCTAGGAGATATTTATTAAAAAATTTAAAAAGAAAAGAAAGAAAAATTTAAAAAAATCTGAGAACAAAATCTAGTAGGAAAAAATAAATTGAATATAGGGGAAGGTAGGAGAGCTATATAATATGTTGTCACTTTCATTTTTTCAATTCCTCTTAATTTCTTCTTTACTCACTTTATTCAACATTTCTTCTTCTCTCAGCGATTTTTCTTCCTTATTATCCCCTTTATTTTCTCTTCTGATCCCTATGGTTTTTATTCTTTCTGTTTTTACTATCTTGCCCTCCTTTTCTTCTTACTACCATTTATTCTTCACAAAAATGACACTCATAATCTCTAAGTCTTACAAAAAAAAAAAAAAAGGAAGAAAACGAATTTACCTTTGTTGTCTTATCTATGGAAGCCACTCTTACAGTTAGATTTTCAAGTCAGTGGCAGGACAGGCTGCCTTTGAGAACAGACCTACAGAAGGTACCCAGCGTGCCTTGCTAGCCCTCCAGGCATGAGAGGCGGTACCTAAAAAAAAAAAAAAAACAACGTGAACATGAACTCTGAACCTTTCTGTCTATTCTTCTGTTTCAACAGGAAGACGCTACTTCTTTCATAAAAATAATCCTGAAGTACCTCTAAACTGAGACATGGAAGCTGAATAGTACTAGCTAAAGAATCCTTTAATTTTGTGTGTACATTTTCAAAAGATGAAAACATCACAAGTATAAGCACACTGTCATGCGTAAGAATCGTTAGCTAGCATAACCTATCTGTCCAGGAAGCAGCAGGGACTTGTTTGGAGTGAAATAATGCCTCTTTCCCTCCCTATAAATTGTACTGTATGCAAATACAATGAATAGAAAAGAAAAATTGCATTTGATTTTCCTGCTGTAGGTTGATGTATCACTTAGTAATTCATTTGTAGCTGTACCTCCTTTCTATTCTGAGTCATTGTATAATCATCTTAAATCTGTAAACCTAAATAAATGTAGGTTAGTTTGCACAGAGGATGATGTGTACATGTGCATGTGTGTGTGTTTTCTTGACAGCTCTAAATTATTCTTTACACATTTTATTTACTGGGTTTCTAACATATGTCTACACAACCAGGGAAAAATGTTAGTTGACCTTTGTTTGAAATTATACTTGATAAACTCTGTTATCACTTCTGTTAACCTAAACTGGTTAGATAATAAGAGAGATATTCCAGAATATTTATTTCATTTTATAGACGATAAAATGGAGACACACAGAGAAGTTACTTGCTCAAGGCCACATATTATGTGACAAAAAATTTTATGTATCTTAGTGCTTCTATCACACATTCTACAATTTTCACTCAGTGCATCAAAGGTAAATGTACAGTCCACAATAAATTATTATGTGTTGTCTACGATAGGTTGGTACAAAAATACATGCTCTGATTGCAGATGGTCATTATTTTTCTCAAATAGAGTTTCCTACACAGTACCTTAGAAAATAAAGTACAATAATAGTTCTTTTCATTTAACTAAAATGACATTTTAATTTAGTAAAGTAGAATACAGATACATATATTTTTTACTAACTTCATCGTTCCATTCTATTATGTTGCAAGTTGCTTTTATTCTTACTTCAAAACTTTCTTTTCCATTGTTTTATTTCAAAACATATTTATTTGTTCCTGAACATAAAATAAATAGAAGTTCACTATGGAAAGTTTAAAACTACAGAAAGAGAGCACAAAATATTCATAACTAATAGCTGATGTCTTTTAGTATGTCTTGTTTCTGTTAGTATATCATAGTTACATTTCAGACAACAAAATTATTAGTTTTCTTGTTTGAAATGTAACTATGATATACTAAGGATCCATAAGGATCAGAGTTCACAGACTAAGTCTGAAATGGCACCTCCAATTACTTGGATACAAATTTATATTGGTGTCCAAAATATGTAAAGAGGCACAGGATTTTTTTTCGTCTCTGTAAATCTATTGAGTGACAATAAGAGCTGTAATAGCTTCAATTAATCTCATATTTTAATAAAAATTTGCACCTGAAAGTTGGTGATATATCAGTTATCAATCTATAAAATGCTATATAATATTTTAATTGCTTATCCAAAATATCAATATAATTTTCTTTGACTTAGTATTTAAAATTCTAAAAGGAATACTTTATTGAAAGTAATAGATTATCAGCCTTGTAAGAAAGAATTTCTGTATTATATCAGGAATTATTTTTTATGAAAGTGTGTTTTTAGGAGACTTTCTAGTTCTGTGTCACTTTTGGCTTATATATATTTAATCACATCGCTACTATTGCAAGGCTCTTACGTGGGTATGGTGTTTCAACATTAATGACAGCAACACGTATACACCTGCCATTAGGTGCAAAGCACCACTTTCAGAACTCTACATTAATTTATGTAATCCTCACAACAGTTAGGAAACTGATGCCCTGAGATATTAAATGAATTGACAATGGAAGATCTAATACCTGGAAGTTCAGTTCCAGATCTCTGCTATAAATCTGGATATAATCTAAATGTACAGCATCTCTTATGCAAATGCAAAAAATAGCATATTTATCTCCTTATACATGGCATATTATTATGTGTATGACATATATATGTGCACACACATACATGTGGATATAGATATACATGCATATATACGTATATGTAGATAGATAGATAGATAGATAGATAGATAGATAGATAGACAGACAGATAGAGAGTTATTCCAAGTAAGTTTGACATGTATTCTCACCACTTAAAGCTCAGAAGTCTTCCTAAAATAGGTGAGGTAAATGTGTGAGTTGCTTTTGTAACCTGCTTGTCCCATATGTGGTTTTTATTTTATTTTATTTTATTTTATTTTATTTTATTTCATTTTACTTTATTTTATTTTATTTTATTTTGCCAGATGCTTATTTCAACCTTCCAGTTTTCCAGGTCAAAAATATTTGGACTTATCTTCAGCTTCTCTCTTCCTTTACCAATCCTTATTGAATTCTCCAATAAATACTGCAGATCCATTTCCTGTCCAAACAGTGGTGGCACTTTGTGAGCTCCCTTTATGGCCCATCATCTTTCTCCTGAATTATAACCTAACTGATCTCCCTGTGTCATATTTGCCCACCTTCAACTGTCCTCCACACAAGGTCCAGGGCAATACCATTCAGATGTAAGGATACAACAGTCTTGGTGCTTTCTTGCTCAAATTCATCTGATACCACTTGTAGTGAAATGGCATTCGTATGAGCTAAACGTTCCTATGTATTGTGGACTCCAGCTTCCTCCCCAACTTCAGGGTCTTCCATTCGCAGCTCTGCTCTCACTCTGTTGCAGGTGAACTTCTGTGCTCATTTCAGAAGATGTCAGTAAGCGGTTTGCCTTTGCCTTTGCCATTGCCATTCCTTAGGCCCGGGGTGTTCTTCCCAAGTTAATCTATTTGATTCTTTCCCTCACCTCCTTCAGGTATTTATTTGAACATGTTATCTACTTAGTGAGAACTTCCCAGACCACTCTATTCAATAGTTTTACTATCTCCCCTTGTATAAACTCTCAATATCACGCTTATTAACAAATGTCTCAGCTTCAGGTTTTATCTTAGAACTCATGGATACCTAGCATACTACAGATTTGATTTAGTCATATTGTTTATTATCTTTCTCCTTCATTTGGAATGTATTCTTCAGGAAATTAAGGGTTATTTCTGTTTCACTCACTTCTATATCCCTATCAAGAATAGAGCTGGCACCTAGTAGGTACCCAATAAATGTCTATCGAGCGAACATAAATAGGACACCTAAAAGTAATGTGTCCTTAAATAAGGGGGTACAATAAAGTGCAATTCACATTTACAAGTAAAGAAATTAAACTTGGCTGTAAATGTCAGCTCTTCTCTATTTCTGCCTTTATTAATAACAAGTATTTGGGCCGGGCGCAGTGGCTCACGCCTATAATCCCAGCACTTTGGGAGGCCGAGGCGGGCGGATCACAAGGTCAGGAGATCGAGACCATCCTGGCGAATACGGTGAAACCCCGTTTCTACTAAAAATACAAAAATTGCCTGGCATGGTGGCAGGCGCCTGTAGTCCCAGCAACTGGAGAGGCTGAGGCAGGAGAATGGTGTGAACCTGGGAGGCGGAGGTTGCAGTGAGCCAAGATCGCACCACTACACTCTAGCCTGGGCGACAGAGCCAGACTTTGTCTCAAAAAAAAAAAAAAACCAAGTATTTGAAACAAGTCCCAATTTTCACACATATTTTAATACCCTCAAATTTATAAATGTATTGTCATATGTCTAAATTATTATTTTTTTAAATTAAAATAATTATGGGGTGAAATTAACATGACATAAAATTATAAAAATTTTAAAGTAAACATTTTAGTGGCATTTATGATATTCATGTTGTACAACTACCAGCTCTATCTAGTTCCAAAGTATTTCCATCACCATGAATTCAAAGTAAAACTCCTAGCCTATTAAGCAACTTCTGCCCATTGCTCTTCTGCTCAGTCTCTGGCAATACCAACCTGCATTCTGTCTTTTCCTGATATTTTATAAATTATTTTATATATGTCTTTTCCTTATATTTTTTCCAAGTGGAATTCTGTGTGATTTTTTGCATCGGGTTCTTTTATATGATACAATGTTTTAGAGGTACGTTCACATTGTAGTACGTATCAGTCCTTAATTTTTATTGCTGAATAATATTCCATTTTATCTATATACATTAATTTATTTATCCATTCATCTGTTGATGGGACATTTGGACTTTTTTTACATCTTGGCTATTGTGAAAAGTGCTGCTCTGAGCAATCATGTACATGTACTTGTTTGAATGTCTGTTTTCGATTTGGGCAGGACTATAGGAATGCAATTGAGGCATTGTAGGATAATTTTGTGCTTAAGATTTGGGCAGGAGTATACTAGTAATGTAATTGAGGCATTGTAGGATAATTTTATGCTTAAGATTTTGAAGGATTGCCAAACTCTTTTCAACAGCAGGTGAACCATTTCACGTTTCCACCAGCAATATAGGTTGGTTCTAATGTAATAATTTAAACACATATTCTATATCACTGATTGTTTTTCTTTTTAAAAAAAAATTAGCTATCCTATGAGTGTGATGTGTATCTAGTGATTTTGATTTGTATTTCCTAGTGACTATTGATTTTAAGAGATTTTTGCTTAAGCTCTTATATTTTAGTTGTTGAACTTGAGTTATTTTTTGTATATGGTATGAGGCCCAAATTTATTATTCTGCATGTAGGTATCCAGTTGTTCAAGCACCATTGTTCCTTTTGTTTGCTTTGGTTTTTGCTGATCAAATTATCTTGGTACCCTTGCTGAAAAGCAGAGAGCCCACATGTATGGGCTTATTTCTGGACTCTCAGATTTGTTTCATTAGTGTGTACATGTAGCCTAAACATAACCTAATATGTATAGCCTAGCATAGGGTGTATATTAATAGTAACACACTGTTTTGATTACTATAGTTTAGTATTAAGTTTTAAAAATGTAAAGTGTAAATCCTCTGATATCGTTATTCCTTCACAAGATTGTTTTAGAAGTTTGGAGCTTCTTGAAATTTTATATAAATTTGCAGATGAGCCTTTTAATTTTTCCAAAGAGGTCCATTTAGATTTTGAGTGATTGCATTCAATGTCTACATTGCTTTGCATAATATTGACATCTTGAAAATATTAAGTCTTCCAATTCATGAAGAAATGATGAACTGCAATGAAAAATACAACTGATTTTTGCATGATGATTTTGTATCCTGCAAATGTGCAGACATTATTATTTGCATTAGTAGCAGGCTTTTGCAAAGGACTTTGGATTTTCTAGTTGTAGTATCATGCCATTTATTAGTAGAAATACTTGTACATCTTCTTTTCCAATGTGAATGCCTTCAATTAATTCTTCATGCCCAATTTCTCTAGGCAGAAATTCCAGTACAGTGATAAATATTGGTTGTAAAAGCAAGCATCCTTGTCTTGATCCAATTCTCTGAGGGAAATATTTCAGTCTTTCACCAATGAGTACGATGTCAGCTGTGAGTTTTTCACAAACACACTTGATTATGTTGGTAATGTTTCTTTGTATCCTTAGTTTGTTTAGTAGGGTTTCATTAGGAAAGAGTGTTGGGTTTCATCAAAGGTTATTTCTGTATATATTGAGATCATCGTGTTTTATTTTTCCTTTGTTTAATCATGTAGCATATTGCATTAATTGATTTTCTTGTACTGGATCACCTTTATATACCCTGTATATATTAATATTTCACTTGTTCTAAGCATACAATTATTTTAATATGTTATTGTATTCTATTTGCTACTATTGAGGATTTGTATCTGCATTATATTGTATGTTTGTATCTGCATTATATTTTCTTGTGATGTCTTTATGTGTCTTTTCTATCAGGGTAATGCTAACTTGATAGAATAAGTTAAAAAGTGTTTTCTATTCTACTTTTTGGAGAATTTTGATAAGGTTTTGTGTCAATTATTCATTTAATATTTAATGGAATTCATCAGTGAAGATATTTGCCCTGGGCGTTTCTTTTCTGAGAGGAAATTTTGTAGTGCTATTATTATCTTATTTCATTTTTGATTCAGTCTTTTTACTTTTTATAAGTATGTTTCATTTTATTTTGCTTTATTGCCCTTATCTTTTAAAAAAATCCTATTTATTTACTTTTTAAATTTTACTTTAAGTTCTGGGATACATGTGCATCATATGCAGGTTTGTTACATAGGTATACATGTGCCATGGTGGTTTGCTGCACCCATAGACCCAGCATCTAGGCTTTAAGCCCTGCATGCATTAGGTATTCGTCCTAATGCTATCCCTCCCCTTTCCCCTGATGCCCAACAGGCCCTGGTGTGTGATGTTCCCCTACCTGTGTCCATGTGTTCTCATGGTTCAACTCTCACTTATAAGTGAGAACACTCATTGTTTGGTTTTCTGTTCCTGTGTTAGTTTGCTGAGAATGATAGCTTCCAGCTTCATCCATATCCCTGCAAAGGACATGAACTCATTTTTTTATGGCTGCATAGTATTCCATGGTGTATATGTGCCACATTTTCTTTATCCAGTCTATCATTGATGGGCATTTGGGTTGGTTCCAAGTCTTTGCTATTGTAAATAGTGCTGTGATAAACATATGTGTGCATGTGTCTTTAGAGTAGAATGATTTATAATCCCTTGGGTATATATCCAGTAATGAGATTGCTGGGTTAAACGGTATTTCTAGTTCTAGATCCTTGAGGAATCACCACGCTGTCTTCCACAATGGTTGAACTAATTTACACTCCCACCAACAGTGTAAAAGCAGTCCTATTTTTCCACAGTCTCGCCAGCATCTGTTGTTTCCTGACTTTTTAATAATAGGCATTTTAACTCGTGAGAGATGGTATCTCATTGTAGTTTTGATTTGTATTTCTCTAATAACCAGTGATGATGAGCTCTTCTTCATATGTTGGTTGGCTGCATAAATGTGTTCTTTTCAGAATTGTCTGTTCATACCCTTAGCTCAATTTTTGATGGGGTTGCCTTTTAATTTATTTATTTATTTATTTTTTAGATAGATTCTGCCTCTGTTGCCCAGGCTGGAGTACAGGGGTGTAATCTCAGCTCACTGCAACCTCCGCCTCCCAGGTTCAAGCAATTCCCCAGCCTCAGCCTCGTGAGTAGCTGGGACTACAGGCACGTGCCACCACGCCCAGCTAGTTTTTGTATTTTTAGTAGAGACCAGGTTTCACCATGTTGGTCAGGCTCATCTTGAACTCTTGGCCTCATGATCCGCCTGCCTTGGCCACCCAAAATGCAGGGACTAAAGGCGTGAGCCAACACGCTGGCCGGTTGTATGTTTTTTTCTCGTAAATTTGTTTAAGTTTCTTGTAGATTCTGGATATTAGACCTTTGTCAGATGTGTAGATTGCAAAATTTTCTCCCATTCTTTAGGTTGCCTGTTCACTCTGATGCTAGTTTCTTTTGCTGTGCAGAAGTATCTTAGTTTAACAAATCAATGGCTTTTGGTGTTTTAGTCATAAATTATTTGCACATGCCTATGTCCAGAGTGGTATTGCCTAGGTTTTCTTCTAAGGTTTTTATGGTTTTGGGTTTTACATTTAAGTCTTTAATCCATCTTGAGTTGATTTTTGTATAAGGTGTAAGGAAAGGGTCCAGTTTTCTGCATATGACTAGCCAGTTTTCCCAGCACCATTTATTAAAGAGGGAATCCTTTCCCAATTGCTTGTTTTTGTCAGGTTTGTTGAAGATCAAATGGTTGTAGATATGTGGTGTTATTTCCTTTTTTCTGTTCCATTGGTCTATACATCTGTTTCGGTACCAGTACCAATCTGTTTTGGTTACCATAGCCTTGTACTATAGTTTGATGTCAGGTAGTATGATGCCTCCAGCTTTGTTCTTTTTGCTTAGAATTCTCTTGGCTATATGGGTTCTTTTTTGGTTCCACGTGAAATTTAAAGTAGTTTTTTCTAATTCTGCAAAGAAAGTCAATGGTAGCTTGATGGGAATAGCATTGAATCTATAAATGACTTTGTCAGTATGTTTCACTTTTCTATGACTTTAGTTTTTATAACTTTTATGTTTCTGAAAATTGTTCTATTCCTGAAAGCTTATCTAATTTGTTGGCATTTAATTTTTCATAGCATTTTTTAATAATCTTTCTTTCTTTATGTAAAGTCAGTAATAATGTCCCTACTTTTGTTTCTACTTTTAGTTATTGTTATCATTTCTAATTTTTTCTATGAGTTCTAACTAAAGATTTGTCAATTTTGTTGATCTTTTCAAAGAATCAACTTTTGATTTTATTAATTCATCTCTATTGATTTTCTAGTGTCTACTTCATTTATTTCCATTCTAATCCCTACTTTTCTCTTTCTTTTGCTAGCTTTGCAATTAATTTGCTTTTCTTTGTATACTTCCTTGAGGTTTAAAGTTACATTATTAATTTGAAATCTTTACTTTTAAAAAAAGTACATCGTTGCTGCTATAAATTTTCCTCTGAGCACTGCCTTCACTGTGTCTTTCCATTTTCATTTGTCTCTAGGTATAATATTTTCTACATTATCTTTTGATTTCTTCTTTGATCTCTTGGGTGATTGAAAGTGTGTTGTTTAAATTCCACATATTTGTTCGTTTTCTAGTTTTTCTTTTGTCATTTACATCTAGGTTTATTTCATTGCAGTTGGAAAAGATGTTCTGTATGATTTTTAAAAATTTGTTAAACCTGGTTTGGGGCCTAATAACTGGTCCATCATGAGAATTTTCCTTGTTCACTTAATTATGATGTGGATTATTCTCTTATTAGGTGAATTGTTTCGTTGAGGGGTCTAGTTTACAGTATTTTTGTAGGTTTATTGTTTTTATATAGTAGTATTTTTAGTTTTATAGTATTACTTAAGTTCTATCTTAAAAAAATGATCCTCATTCAAGCTATACTACTCGTTATTAAAAGCAGAGATAGACAAGGCAAGGGGAAATGTAAATGCCACAAAGCTTTTCCAATGTTTTAAAACTGCCTTTTCTTGATTCAGTGTTTGGTTGCTGGGAAATTTTGCCCATTTTTCAGAGTTCTGAAAAAGTTGATTCTGTTCACTTTGTGTATTTTATTTATTTATTTATTGTTTTTCCTTTTTTCTGTGGAAGGATGGGCATTAGGAGCTGCCTACAACATCATTCTGCTGATGCTACTCTCTCTAAGCTATTTTTTAAAGCATTCTGTTTTTTTTTTTTTTTTTTTTTTAAATCATTTGGAGCAAGTGGCTTGATATGCTCATGCAGACAGTAAAAATTTTCATTATCTCTGCCTTCATTGTTTTATGAATATGTTTATATAGGTGTGCGTATATATACATATATATACACATATATGATTTTTAAGATATTTTATGTCAAAAGCAGAAGCCACCAAATTTGAATCAATCAAATTCACCATGATGATTTTTAACGCTCACTGCATCTGTTTATTTTCATAGCAGAAGCAGTTTGCTTTATGTGGGAACAGATGTATCTGTGATTATTTGCACCACAATATCCAAACATTGGAGTAAAGCAGCAATTGACAATCACTGCCTGAGACTTCTCTTAAGTACACAATTAGTGAACAATGAATAACTCATTACCTCTTATATCTTTAGAGTCAAGGAAACGAACAATTAAAATTGGTGGTGTGAAAACACATACAAATAAAATCACATACACATAAACACACATCACACTATTTTAAATTTTCTGAAACTGAAAAATGTCTGCTCCCTTATTCGATACTCTCCTGTAGATGACAATTTTATCAAAAACATGTTATTTTTTTGGTATCTCTTAACTTTTTGATATTTGTTTTAATTCTTAATTTTAATGTTTTATATTAAAAGGGGAAGAAACAATAATGAAGGAACATAAGCCATGAGGAAAAAGATTAACTTCCTTCATGACTAGGTAAATCTTTGTGAGATTAATCTCTGCTTTGTTATCACCTCTTTGGTGATAATAAGACAATTTTTATTAACATAACTCCTCCATACAGGGCATTGATTTTTCATTAGCTTTATCCATTTTTTTTCTTTTGCAAATGGAGGATACGCATGTTTACCATACCGTTCTCCAAATAATTTATTTTACTTTTTTGTTTTATTTTGTCTTTATTGAGGAACAGAATTTTGTTCTGTCATCCAGACTAGAGTGCAGTGGTGCAATCATAGCTCACTGTATCCTTGAACTCGTGTGCTCAAGGGTTCCTCCTGCCTCAGCCTCCCGAGTACGGAGGACTAAAGGTGCTAAGCACCATGTTCCGGTAACTTCTAAAATGTTTTGTAAAGAATGGGTCTCACTGCGTTCTGCAGGCTGGTCTCAAACTCCAGGCCTCAAGCAATCCTCTCACCCCAACCTTTCAAAGCACTGGGATTACAGGCATAAGCCATCGTGCCTGGCCTTATTTTACCTTCAGTATATGAACTAAAATAAGAAGTGAGCCTTTGGGTGCTCTGCAGAAATTCTACTACTCTCTCTCTATTCATCAATATCATATTCTTTTAGAAGAGTCTTTAGGACCTCCTCCTCCCTTGTCAAACCTTTATTTACTTCTGTTCATTTTTAGATGAAGACCTTCCTCTTCCACTAAGACACTATAAGCCATCATAAAAGAATGTCTACCTTGCTCACCCTTCACTTGCTAACTGATATTTATTCGATTTGTTCTTGTTTCTATATAGGAACCCTCTCTCAACCTAACCAAGGGTGGCCTCTTCATTTGTGCACTAGGTTCCTTTTCATAAGGTCTTCTAATATTATCCCTCTAGTGAATCTCCCCTATGTATTTTTTCTCTCTCCTTTTTTCATTCAAAAAATCACAAAACTTTCTACTTTGAGAAAGATTCAGAGAATGAAGGGAAATGTCTATAATACTTCTAAAACTCTGAAACTTTCATATGCTTGAGTTTTTACTGAAACCTGGTTAGATATGATTATAATGAGTTCCTTTGTTTAAAATTAGTTTACTGAGTTATGTTTAACATACAAAAAGCTAATCATGTTAATATCTAAATTTTGATGAGTTTGTATATAAGTGTACACCCCTGAAACTATCATCACATTCTATGCCTTTTATAAACATATCCATCACCTCCAAAAGTTTCCTCTCATTGGCTTTATTATTATGTCTACCTTCTTAGCAAAATTTTATTATATAATACAGTATTTTTAACTGTGGTCACTATGCTCTACTTCATTTTATTTAATATCATTAGTAATTTTTTTTTTTTTTTTGAGATGGAATCTCGCTCTGTCACCTAGGCTGGAGTGCAGTGGCGCGATCTCGGCTCACTGCAAACTCTGCCTCCTTGGTTCACGCCATTCTCCTGCCTCAACCTCCTGAGTAGCTGGGACTACAGGCGCCTGCCACCACGCCCAGATCATTTTTTGTGTTTTTAGTAGAGACTGGGTTTCACTATCGTTAGTATATTTTTTAATTTTTATTTTGCAGAGGTGGGGTCTCACTATGCTGCCCAGGCTGGTCTCAAACTCCTGGTCTCAAGTGACCCTCCCACTTCAGCCTCCCAAAATGCTGGGATTACAGGTGTGAGCAACCATACCCAGACTGTACTTTCTTTTAAATGAAAGTTATTTTTATTTTAATTTTCTCTACTAAGTCATATTGCTTCACGTATCTGCGTTATTTGACAAGCCAATTGCTTTTCTGTTTTTTAACCTTTATTTTAAGTTCAGGGGTACAAGTGCAGGTTTGTTATATAGGCAATCTTGTGTCATGGCAGTATGTTGTACAGATTATTTTATCATCCATGTATTAAGCCTAGTCTCCATTGGTTACTTTACCCAATCCTTCCCCTTCTCCCTCCCTCTAATAGGCCCAGTGTGTGTTGTTCCCCTTTACACGTTCATTTGTTCTCATCATTTAGCTCCCACTTACAAGCGAGAACTTGTGGAATTTGGTTTTCTGCTCTTGCGTTAGTTTGCTAAGGATAATGTCCCTCAGCTCTCTCCATGTCCCTGCAAAGGACATGATCTCATTTTTTATGGCTGCATAGTGTTCCATGGTGAATATGTACTACATGGTGGAAATGTACTGCATTGTTTTTACCTAGTCTATTATTGATTTAGGTCAACTCCACATCTGTGCTATTGTTAATTGCGCTGCAGTAAACATACACATGAATGGGTCTTTATAATAGAATGATCTATATTCCTTTGGGTATGTACTCAGCAATGAGATTGCTGGGTTGAATGGGTGTGTCTTTTTTTTCTTTTTTTGAGACAAACCCTGTGACCCATCTTGGAGTGCAGTGGCATTATCTTCACTCTTTGTAACTTCTGCCTAGCAGGTTTAAGCAAATCTCAGGCCTCAGCCTCCTGAGTAGCCAGAACTACAGGTTTCCACCACCATGCCTAACTAATTGTTGTATTTTTTGTAGCGACATGGTTTCACCATGTTCCCCAGTCTGGTCTCAAACTCCTGGTCTCAAGTGATCTGCTCACTCTAACCGCCCCCCACAAAGTGCTAGGATTACAGGCATGAGCCACCGAGCAAGTCTTCAAAGGCTATTTCTTTCTTTAGGTTTTTGGGGAAATGCCACACTATCTTCCACAATGTCTGAAGTAATTTACACTCTCACAAACAGTGTATAAGCATTCCTTTCTTTCCACAACCTCACTAGCATCTGTTGTTTTTTGACTTTTTAATAATAGCCATTCTGTGTGAGATGGTATCTCATTGTGGTTATGATTGTTGGTCACATGTATGTCTTCTTTTGAAAAGTGTCTGTTCATGACCTTTGCCCACTGTTTTATGGAGTTGTTTAGTTTTTTCCTGTAAATAGATGCTGGACATTAGGCCTTTGTCAGATGCATAGTGTGCAAAAAATTATCTCCCATTCTGTAGGTTGTCTGTTACTCTGTTGATAGTTTCTTTTGCTGTGCAGAAGCTCTTTAGTTTAATTAGATTCCGTTTTTCAATTTTTGCTTTTGTTGCAATTGCTTTTGACATCTTCATGCCTGTATCCTGAATGACATTGTCTAGGTTGTCTTGTAGAGGTTTTATGGCATTGGACTTTATATTTAAGTCTTTAATCCATCTTGAGTTAATTTTTTATACGGTGTAAGGAAAGGGTCCAGTTTTAGTGTTCTGCATATGGCTAGCCAGTTATCCCGGCACCAATTATTGAATAGGAAATCCTTTCCCATTGCTTGTTTTTGTCAGGTTTGTCGAAGAGCAGATAGTTGTAGGTGTGTACTCTTATTTCTGGGTTCTCTATTCTGTTTTATTGGTCTATGTGTCTGTTTTTGTACCAATACCATGCTGTTTTGATTACTGTAGTCCTGTTGCATAGTTTGAAGTCAGGTAGAGTGATGCCTCCAATTTAAGCAATTTTTTAAAAATTAGGTAATTTAATCAGCTTTTATGGTTTGTTTTGTTTTCTGCTTAGGATTACCTTGGCTATTCAGGCTCTTTCTTTTAAATCTGTATGAATTTTTAAATAGTTTTCTCTAGTTCTGTGAATAATCTCAATGATAGTTCAATTGGAATTGCAGATTGCAAAACTTTTCTTCCACTCTATAGGTTGCCTGTTTGCTCTGATGGTAGTTTCTTTTGGTATGAAGAAGCTCTTTAGTTTAATTAAATCCCATATGTCAATTTTTGCTTTTGATACAATTGCTTTTGGTGGTTTCATCATGAAGTCCTCTTTGCTCGTAACTATGATGTAAATGCTATTGCCTAAATTTTCTTCAAGGATTTTTATAGTTTTGGGTTTTACATTTAAATCTTTAATCCATGTTGAGTTAATTTTTGCATATGGTATGAGGAAGGGTTCCAGTTTCAACTTTCTGCATATGGATAGCCAGTTCTCCCAGCACCATTGATGAAATAGGGAATACTTTCCCAATTACTTGTTTTTGTCAGGTTTGTCAGAAATCAGATGGTTGTCAATGTGCAGTCTTGTTTCTGAATTCTCTATTCTCTTTCATTGGTGTATATGTCTCTTTTTGCACCAGTACAATACTGTTTTGGTTATTGTAGCCTTATAGCATAGCTTGAAGTCTGGTAGCATGATGCCTCCATTTTTATTCTTTTTGCTGAGGATTGTCTTGGCTATATGAGCTCTTTTTTGGTTACACATGAATTTTAAAATAGCTTTTTTTCTAACTTTGTGAAAAATCTCAGTGGTAGTTTAATGGGAATAATTTTTGCGCAGTGACTTTGTATTTTGAGACTTTGCTGAAGTTTATGTCAACTTAAGAAGCTTTGGGGCTGAGACAATGGGGTTTTCTAGATATAGGATTACATCATCTTCAAACAGGGACAGTTTGACTTCCTCTCTTCCTGTTTGGATGCCCTTTATTTCTTTCTCTTGCCTGATTGTCCTGACCAGGACTTCCAATACTATGTTGAATAGGAGTGGTGAGAGAGGGCATCCTTGTCTTGTGCCTGTTTTCAAGGGGAATGCCTCCGGCTTTCACCCACTCATTATGATGTTTAGCTTGGACTCCACCAACTCAGCCATCCTCTTATCACTCTGATGACATTTTCTCATATTAATTTATAAGCAATAACTGATATTCCTAAATTTTAACATTGTGGTGCACAAGATTCGTCTTTACACCCTACTTCTTAACTATCTATATAGCCTTTTGGGGATTTCATACAGTCTTCATATCTCACATACAGCTCCTTGTTTTAAATCCATTGCAGATCTTCTCTAAAACTCTAGGACCATAGACACAACTGGCTATTTATCACCTCCACTTGAAAGTTTATTAGTTACCTCAAAAATAACATTAAATTTTTATTTGATTAAAAGGTAAATAGCTAAGTGTGCATGAAATATGATTGTATAATTCAAAAAATTTCTAAAAGCACAATTGTTTATTAGCATCACAGGGGCCCACCATTTGTTATTTGCTAATAAGTACCACCCCACAAGTTATCAATCCAGTAAACCATATATAAATGAAATCATACAGTATGTATTCTTTTGTATCGGTTTTATCATAATATTATTTGTGCAGTGCATTCATAATGTTGTAAATGGTCACATTGCTGTATAATATTTTATTGCACAAATATATTATAATTTATTACTGATTATTATATAGTCTGCTTCTAGGTTTTTGGTGTTATAAACAGTGCTGCTGTGAAATTTCTTGTACATGTGCTTTAGAGAAATTTATATACCCCATCTTTGGTGAAGATCTCAGAGTAGAATTCTTGGATATGTGTATATGTTATTTTATTATAGTAGATTCAGCTAGACAGTTTTTCAATGTGGTAACAATTTATACTCTCATCATAAATTTATGAGAGTAAATCTCAAATATAATATATCCCTAACCACACTTCTTTTGTCTCCCACAAACTAGTTTCTTATTAAGTCATCTGCCATTTAAGTAAGTGGCAAATTATCTTCCTGTTTTGATCATACCTAAAAAGAATCTTAACAACACCTTTAACTCCGCATTTTCTTGGCTACTATATTTGCAATCCATCAGAAAGTTCTTAAGACTTCTTTTAAAAAATAATGTGTATATATATAAATATTTACATGGTATATTACCATATTGATGTTTATATGAATATTTAAATATATATGTATAAATTATGTTTATATTATAAATAGAGTCTCTTTGTGTAGGCTGCCTTTATCTCTTGCTTGCATATTAATTGCCTCCATACTTCCATTCCATCCCTTACAGTTGATTCACCACTGAGCAATCAATTATCTGGAACAGTGCCTGGTATAGAGCAGGTGCTGAGTATGTGGTATAATTGTTGAATAAATAAGTGGACTTGTCCTTTAATAAGTAATTTTCAAAGTATAGTGATAATCCAACATATATTTAAGAATTGAAAAGTATATAAAACATCATTTGGTCCAGATTCTCCTGTTCAAACTGAAATTCACAAGGGAGTTATTTAAAGATGTTAAGCAGTATAGATGTATTCATCCATGTAGAATAACCAAAACATTTTATAGAGGCCTAAAACATATGTACTTCTAAAAGTTAATTATTTATATAAACCAACTAAAACATAATAATATAAATTTTCTCATTAACTACATTAAATATGTTTAACATGATCCCGTATGTTCAAATATTCCTTAATTATCTAGGGTTGGCATTAGACATAAGAATGATTGCTCTAAACTATGATAATATGAATTCTAAAACATTTTACTTAGTCTGATTCAATGCCAGGTTATAGGTGACCAGAGATTTCTGAAATAATATGGATATAGCAATTCCATATTCTTTAAACATTCTTGAAGTGACACATTAGGATACATGAGTTTTTTAATATTCAGTTTAATTGTGGTATCAATTATCCAAATCTTTAGAGATTAAAATGTAATTTTTGTTGGGTTGTTGTTAAGAAATATCCATGCTAAGGATTCACTCAATACAAGTTAGAAATAAAGTTATTTAAAAGAAGCAAGAAAACTTTTCCCTTAAAATTCCTCCTTCACTGATTGTCTAATGCAGAAAAGTGCTTAATTAGCAATGAATTTCTTCACTTCTTCTCAAATACACATTAAAACACGATGACGTTAAATTATATCCTGGGCTCCAGTTTCAATCAGACATATAGGACAGAATCCTGGCCTATGATTGTAAGAAAAGAACATTGAGAGTAAATTTAGGATATCATCGAGACAAGAATATTTCGAAGAAGAAAGAAACAGATGGCTCAGAAGTCTAGCTTTTATACCTTCCCTGTAGGTAGTGTGATGCCATATAATTCAGAGTGCTCACTGGGTGTGCGGAAATAACTCATACTTAACCTTGCCTTCATCATCTCCTAACTTTGACTTTGAGCAAGTTACATCATCTCTGTAGACTCAAATTCTTTATCTGTAACCTAGGGATAATGATCATTATTTTTTGCTAGGATTAAATAGGTAATGTGTTAAAGCTTTGGTTACATTGGTTATGTTCAATAGATGTTAGCTTTTCTGCCTTTCCCCTACAGTTGTTCTTGGAAACAAGTCCTTTGGCAAGCTTCTGAGATTTTTTGTAGGTGGTGGTGGTTGTTCCAAACTCAGGATATTCTGTATCAAGTAACACAGCCTTACTATGCTATTTCTCCTCTCTCCTGACATTTCAGAAAAAGTACTGAAGGACATTGGAGTGATGCTTAATGAATTTACACATGAAAGTTACTTTGGACTCTGAAGATGAAAGATCTGGTTGAGATTCCAGGTACAGCTCACCAGTTGGGTGCAAGTGGACAGATCTGAACATATTAACCAACTGCTGCTGAATTTCAAAACTTCTACAATCCATTGAACCTTCAAGCGCCTTTGCAAACGTATTTTCACTTAACTTTTTAACATTATAGGTAATTTAAAGAAAAAAATTAGCTAAGTAGTTTGAGTTCATTTATATAATATTATCAGATGACATTTTTCTAAGCACTTTAAGCCATTTTGAGTTCTTCTGATATGTTTGAAAGCTTTAAAGAAAAAAATGTATATTTTATATTTACAGAAAAGGGGAGGACATATGTTAATAAAAGATAATTACCCTCAGACACTCAATTCTTAAAATACATTTGCAATGGTTCCTTTTCATTGAATCAAATGTAAAATCCGACCCATTTTAAATGTATACTCATTTTTCCGGGATGCAAAACAGAAAATATTGTATTCTTTAAAAACATTTTATTATAAGCACAAAAAGAAAATTTGAACTAGGAAAGTGAGGAGATTCCTTCAGGTAAGAAGTTTGGAACAGAGCAAGATCTATATAAATTTGAAAACATTGAATGTAATGCTGGGAAGATGAACAATATTCACTGTCTACTGAGTGTTTCCATGAGCCAGTCACAAGTGTTGAAGGCCTGAGCCTTCAGACTCCAAAACTCCTCCGTGACTCAGATGCAAAAAAAAAGTAGTCCTAGTCCTACCTTTTTCTTCTTTTTTCTTTCTTCCTTTATTACTTGCTTTTTACTTTGAGATTATTTTTTCCTCAGTTCCTAAATTGGAACAAATGCATTAAGGAAAGAAATCACAGCATTTTAGTATAAGATGCATTCATGTTTCATGGAACCTGTTACTCCGCTGGTGATTACGTCGGCTCCTCTTGAAACAGGGGCCCAGGAATGAGAGGGCCATAGTCCCCCATCATCCCCCACAGCCCCTTCCAAAGTCATTCTAATCCATACAGTCGAAATTCAAATAACATGCTTTTAATAAAACAAAGTTTCAAGACAAATCTTGTAGTGCTTCTGTCAACAAGACTGTTGCCCTTAAGTCATTCTAAACTGGAACCTATAGCACCAGCACTAGGGCCCCAGTGTGTCACATCACAGGCATCAGGTAAATTTTGACACGAGAAGTTAAATGGATGAGGTGAGTTTAACTGCAGCCGGTCGCTGGCAGCTGAGCACATTCGAGAGAATCATGGCTGCCCAGAGGCTAGTCTTTCACTCAGCCACATCCTGGTCTTTATTTTTCCAAAGAGACAACGTTGTAGAGATATATTACACATTACATATCTATAATTAGAGCTATATTACACATTATGTATTTTAGATATGTAATTCTAACAAGTCTAGCTGGGGGTGTCTGTGTACTTAATCTTAACTCCTGCTTAGGACTGGGAAACGTGATCCATTAGATGCAGGATGCTCTCATAAACACAGCATCTCAGGCAATGAAGCTCTTCTACGCTTCAGTGAAAATTTCAGCTTAGAGCTCTTAAACTGATGACTCTGAATCAATTTTCACTTAGGCAGAGGTTTATTTATAGTGGCTGATTTTAAGTATACTCTGATGAAATTAAATGTTCAACACCTCTAAATACTTCTGTACTTAGGCAGAATATGTTCAGTTAGTTGTCTTTTTGCAAAGGGATATATTTCTGTATTTCTTTCTGTGTATGTGAATATACATATATATGAAAATATACACTATATATTGTATTTGTTTTTTGTTTGTTTGTTTGGCAGATTTTGGCGTATTAGAAATTTGAGGTTTGTTGTAGGAAGAATGATGTCACCTCAAAGATGCCTATATCCTTATCCCTGGAAATGGTGAATATATTATGTTATTTGGGGTTGGAGGGATGAAAGTTGCAGACAAAGTTATGATTGCTAATCTGCTGATCTCAAAATAAAGAGAATAGCCTAGATTATCTAGGTGTGCCCAATGTAATGACAAAGGTATTTTAAAGGTATATAAACTGGTCTATTTTAAAGACACTTGCACACATATGTTCGCTGCAGTGCTATTCACAATAACAAAGACATGAACTCAATCTACATGCTTATCAGTGATAGACTGAATAAATAAAATGTGGCACATATACACCATGGAATACCACGCAGCCATAAAAAGAATGGGATCATATACCCTTTGCAGGGACATGGATAGAGCTAGAGGCCATTATCCTTAGCAAACTAACACAGGAGCAGACAACCAAATACTGTATATTTTGACTTGTAAGTGGGAGCTAAATGATGAGAATACAGGGACACATGGCTTGGAACAATACACCCTGGGGCCTATCAGAGGGTGGAGGGTGACAGGAGGGAGAGGATCAGGAAAATCAGCTAATGGGTACTATGTTTCATACATGAGTCATGAAATAATCAGCATAACAAAGCACCATGACACACATTTACCTATGTAACAAACCTGCACATGTACCCCTGAATGGAAAATAAAAGTTTTCTTTAAAAAAAGACAGAAAAAGGGGAAGGAACAATCTGTGTTCAAGCAATGCCATGTGGGGGGAAAAAAAAAAACCCTCTTCTACCCCTTGCTGGCCTTGAGATGGGAGGGGGACAGGCAAGGAATGTGGGCAACCTCCAGGAGCTAGAAGAAGTCAGTTTCGATTCTCTCCTAGAGATTCCAGCAAGAAATGACACCCTGCTGACAAAGTTGATTTCAGCCCAGTATGATCCATTTTAGACATTTGGTCTCCAGTACTGTAAGATAATATATCTTGTGTTGCTTTAAGGCACTACATTTGTGGTAATTTGTTACAGCAGCACTAAAAACCAACAGAAGTTTCATTTAATTAAATATGTTCACATTCTGCTATGTATACCACTAAGTACAGTTGTAAAAAACTATGGGAAATAATTAGCAATATTTCAGGGAAGAAAGAAATCAGGCCAGGCACGGTGGCTCACATGTAATCCCAGCATTTTGGGAGACCAAGACGGGCAGGATCATTTGAGGTCAGGAGTTCGAGATCAGTCTTACCAACATGGTGAAACCCTGGCTCTACTAAAAATACAAAAAAGTTAGCAGGATGCGGTGGTGCGTACCTGTAGTCCCAGCTACTCAGGAGACTCAGGCAGGAGAATCGCTTGAGCCTGGGAGACGGAGGTTGCAGTCAGCCAAGATCATGCCAGCCAGCCTGGGTGACAGAGCTAGACTGTCTCAAAAAAAAAAAAAAAAAAAAAACACACACACACACACACAAGTCATTCTTATCAAGCGTTTGTTAAAGTCAGGAGGTTCACACTACCTAAGCCAAGCTGGGGTAGGGGCATTCCAGGAAGAGGAAACAGCATTTGCCAAATTCTGGAGACCACCAGTGAGCTCCCCAGTGAGCTCACCACTCACCTTCAGTACAAATGACCGTGGGGTTTTACGTTGTCTTGGTTTTGTTTTTTCGCTTGACTATATTATGAAATACTGTTTCTCTTCAATTTTACGAATATCATGGCCAAAATTTCGCCTCCGTTTCTGAAGTTTAGATAAGCCTCTCAGGGCCTGCTATATCTCAGAAACAGACTCTGAAAGTTCTCTGTCTTTCTTATTCTAACATGATTGCCTTTATATGGATGGACTTGGCATGAGCCACAGCACATGACAAGCTTAATATCAATTACCAAGAACCTGGATTACTAACCAGGAATATTTACTTTGTGCCTTACAGAACCTTCAATCTCCCTTGGTCCAAAGGTGACATCATTATCTGTCTCCAAATGCTGGTTTTCTTGACCTTTTGCTTTTCCTAGTTCTGCTGACCTTGCTCACTTCCTGCACACTCACTCTCACTTTGTACCCAGAGCCACACTTTGATCTCCTTCTCCATGTCCAGGCCTTTGTCTTCTTCCCTAGGATCCTGTCTCTGCATTCCCTGCTGCTTTCCTCTCACTGCCATCCTCATCCATGGTAGAACTTCACCGTCGGGTGATTTATTTGGCCACTTTAAGAATCAACATGTCATATTCATTCTTACTCTTCAGGGGCATGTCCAAAGCCGGCAGATTCAGACAACTTTTTAACAGGATTGCCTTGATCCCCTAAAAAGGAATCGGGCTGCAAGTCACAAAAAAATTCTGCTGAGAGTTCCTAAAATAAGTTTTATCAGATTTGCTCCCTTGATATGAAATCTTTTCTCTTGCAAATCTCTCATTAGAAGGTTAATATCCTACCAAGGTTGGGTAGCAAACCAGCTAAATTCATCTATATGATCATTATCATATACACGATATACATTACACACACACAATACACATTATATACATAAACACACACACACATGTATTCATGAGTTAGGGCTTGTAGTGAGTTTATTTTGATGAGAAGTGTGGACAGGGAAACCTGAAATGTTTCTTTCCAAAATGTGAAGCATCTCATGAGAGGATGGTGAAGGTAATTCATTCACTAATTGTTTAATGTTGGAAAATATATTAATCCGTGGGAGGAGAAATGCCAAATACTGAGGTAGAAGGAGCTCAAACAAATTTGGATCTTCTTAAAACTTTGCCTCAAATAAACCCTGTGAAATAGGTATCAATTACTAATTGAAGCCAGTGGGTATTAAAAGCATCTTAGTATTTTCTATCCAAAGTAGCAAACCTTTGTTTCTTCTGTATCACTGTCTTAAACAATAATGTAAACCAATTGCACAAAAACGAATAACTATGCTTTGGATAGTTTAGATTACATTTTGATTCTGTCATCTTCAGCTTTGCCTGTGATTGCTTTCTTGAGAGTGACTCCAGCAAATCCGTCTTTTCAATATTTTCTTTCTTTCCATTTAAAGCATTGTAGCAAGTATTTTTGAGGCAGATCTTCCCTATGTAGTATCTCCACTCAGGTCATTGCGTTCCGTGTGGAAGAAATTTGAAAAGTTAAAAAAGAAAGAAAATTAGCACAAACCTGAAGAGTGGTATGTGGGCCTTTGCTAATGTACTAGAAAAATTAAATATGTTGTCCTCAAATTAGCAATAATTTACTTAAGATTTGTACATTCAAAGAAGATTGAAATATCTCCCTACTTTATCACTAACACCCAACAAAAATGAAGATTAAACAATCCCTGTTATGCGAGGCAATTGTCTTGAATGCTTTCACTTTCATTTGTACATTTTCCCCTAATGTCCTATGTCCCATCTTCTTCTGAACTTTAGATGTGTTTTATTGTTGTTGTTCTCCATACTGTAATCAATTATTGGAACTGACAATAGTTTGGTTTATCTGTCTTATATAGCTTTCTCCCTGAGGATGATGGACCTATAAATATTAATTAAAAACAGCCAAATTATACTATAATTTATAGATTAAAAAAATCAGAAAGTGCCCCATTGTTTCTCCAGTTTTGGGATGATACTGGAAAACATATGGCTGAATATTTAATCTTCCTATAATAGATAACTTCCAAGTATAAATCATGATTCCCTCTTTGTTCCTATAGCCTTTCGGTCACTCCAAAATCCATTATAACCCTTCTACTGAAGGAAAAGAACAGACCAAAGAGAAGAGATGAACTTGCCACTATCTTTTCAGTGCCTTTTGTTGTTAGTTGTTTGTTATTGTTTATGAAGAGGGTGTCACTGGAAGACTCATAGACATACTGGAATAAGTTTGCTCACAGCTTCAATGTTTACATCTCCATCCAAAAAGCCAAGTCCAAATTCTCTTAGTTTCAACTCCAAATTCTCGTATGAACTCATGAGCTCGTGAGTTCATAAACTCATATGAACTCTCAATGGTCCACTGCCCCTTGCCAGTCTAGGCAACTATGCCCAGAGAGTGGGGAAATCCAAACCACCAGCAAGGTTGATAAGTCTGCCTTTTGAGGTCTCTTGAATGAACTCACAAAATGTCCTCATGAAAGTTTGGTAGGTTGGTAGGTGCATTGAACATTTTGCTGAAATGATTTTTTCCAGTCCAGGTTACGTTACTACATTGTAGCTCTGGAACCACAGAATCTTTTTTTTTTTTTTTTTTTGGTTTTGTGTTTTTGACTAGCTGTTTCCGGGAATCCATCCTTAATGTGAAAGTTTCTTCCCTTTACTTGTAGACTCTCACATATGTTCATTCTCCTCTATGATTACCTTCAAAGTTTGTTTTTTTTTTTTGTTTGTTTTTTTTCCTGCCTATATCTAGCCCTGGAGCTAAAACTCCTGGGAAAACCAAAGACACATTTTCCCATTCCTTGACAATTCCTTTTTTCACTCTTCCATGTAGCCTCTCATACCTCTGCCAGGGGCTGCTTCCCTGGAAGGTCAGCCAAAGCCATGAACATCCTAAAGCAGAGTATCAAGAAGTCACCTAAAGGCAATTCAGTCATTGCAAATGTGATTCCTCAGATGTGTCCAGATATAACTCAAGTGCGCTAGAACCTATAACAGTCTATGCAAATGAAAATCATTAGATTTCAGTTAGTTCTCTCCAAATAGGGTAGTTCCCTCAAAACTGGGTATCAACATGTACAAAGCATCAGCAGTCAGATTGCTAAAAACATGCCACAATACTTTTATACTACAGGATTTGCCCTAATATGCAAAGTTGCTGACTGGCTGGAATTTCTTTTGAATTCCAATCTGACCAATGAACATATATATACAGAAAATAATTTACTTCCTGGGATTAAAGTCCTTGGAGGGGTGTGGAACGGTCATTTTCCCCACTGGTTCTTGTGGTGTTTCACATGCAGTATATAGTAGGAGTTAGAGAATCTTCAGATAACAGGAAGACAAAATTATGAAAGATGCATCATGAAACAAATGCCGTTTTGCTTCTATCTGTTTTTAGATTGCCTTTGACAAATGTTCAGATTTAAATAAAAGTTCCAAGACTATTAGAAAGAATTATCATATATCCTTCACCCAAATTCCCCAAATGTTAAAGTTAATGTATTTCTATATTTGCTGTATCATGGTCCCCTCTTTCAGATAGTTAGATCGATATGTGAATATATAGGTAGCTATGTCTACATTAATCTATATAATCTATCTACTACCTTCTATCATCTATTTGTCTATCTATCCATCTATATATCTATCTAATCATCTATCTATCTCTCTTTTTTACTTATGAGACTAAGTTGCAAATATAATTCTATTTTACTCCTAAATACTCAGGAGTATATTTCCTAAAATTAGGGCATTCATCCTCTTACATTAAAATAGAACACTATTAAAATCCAGAAGTAAGCACTGACAGAAGAGCATTATCTAACCTGCAGATTTTACTTGAAATTCATCAACTGTCCGAATATTGTGTGTTATAAGCCAAGGCAATCCCAATTACTGTGTTACACTTAATTGTCATGTCTCTTCAGGATCTTTCAATCTAGAGAATTTCTCAGTCTGTTTTTGACTATTTTGACATTGACTTTTTAAATTTTATTTTATTTTATTTTAAGTTCTGGGATACTCGTGCAGGATGTGCAGGTTTGTTACACAGGTAAACGTGTGCCATGGTGGTTTGCTGCACCTATCAACCCATCACCTAGTTATTAAGCCCCACATGCATGAGCTATTTATCCTGATGTTCTCCCTTTCTCTGACCCCCCAACAGGACCCAGTGTGTGTTGTTCTCCTCCCTGTGTCCATGTGTTCTCATAGTTCAGCTCCCACTTACAAGTGAGAAAATGCGGTGTTTGGTTTTCTGTTCCTATGTTAGTTTGCTGGGGATAATAGCGTCCAGCTCCATCCATGTCCTTGCAAAGGACATGATCTTGTTCCTTTTTATGGCTGCATAGTATTCCATGGTATATGTGTAACATATTTTATATATCCAGGATATTGACATTTTTGATAGATACAAGACACTTTTATTTTTTAAAAATTCCCACTTGGAGTTTTTCTGATATTTTCTTGACATTAGACTATGGGTATAAATTTTGGCAGGAATATCACAGACTTGCTGTTGGTTTTTCTCATTGCATTTCATGAGGAGGCACATTGCAATGCTGACTTAAAGAATATTGTTGATCTTAACTTTGATTACCTTGGTCAGATGGCTTCTGTCAGGTTTAACTTCTGTAAAGTTTCTCTTTCTCCCTTTGCAGTTAGTAAGTAATTTGTAAGATGACACTATCAGACTAGGCAAATATTCTTTTTAAATTTTTACCCCCTAGCTTTTTTTAAAAAGAATTATTCATCCAATTTCTTTATTTGTTAAGTAGCTATTATGTACATCAGAAATTATAAACTTAGATAGCTAGACAGACAGAAGACAGTAGCTAGGTAGATAGATAACATAGATTAATCTAGACATATCTACCTATACCTTCATGTGTGTCAAGTGTAGGAAGCAGCTAACTAATGGAAGTCTTAGATTTTCCTTTCAAATATTCTTCACTTTTTAAAAAACAGTTACTGGCCAAACCAGATTCCCTTTGGAATACATCTGGCCCACTGCTGTCTACCAATGTATGCAACTATCCTTTTTGAGGTGGCAGATACAGTCTCTTTCTTTTGAATTCCAGTCTGACCAATGAACATATACATACAGAAAATAATTTACTCATTCAGTCACCCATTCATTCAATAACATTTGAAATGACAACTATATTTCCAAGCATTTGTATGAAGCAGAACACCAGGGCAGTAAGATTCAGAGGTTACCATCATATATGTTGAAATATGAACCCTTCTCTCATAACCAATCAGAATTAGTTTTCTCTTTATTAGAATTCCCACATAATTTTCTGTCTTGCATTTTTTTTTATTAATTTTTAAAATTGTGGTAAGTTACAAATAAGGTAAGCTGTGTCATCTTGATCATTTTAAATGTGCAGTTCAGAAGTATTAAATAGATTCATGATGTTGTGAAATCATCATTGCCATGTATCTCCATAACCCTTTTCACCTTGTAAAACTGAAACTCTTTATCATTAAACAAGAGCTCCCCATTCCCTGACTCCTATCCCCTAGCAACTACCCTTCTACTTCCTATGAATGTGATTACTCTAAGTATCCCTGTGTCCCAACAATTGTAGTAGGTACCAGGGATACAATAGTCAATACATAAAATATTTGACAGTTTTTTGAGAGCAGTTAAGCAATATTCACTATCATAAATAGGTATAACCTTCAACAACAATTTGAACAGAAGAATTTAACCAAAGCATCTCAAGTTAATTATAGAAAGTTGCCTGACACAGTAATTTTTTTTTTTTCTTTGAGACGGAGTCTCGCTCTGTCGCCCAGGCTGGAGTGCAGTGGCAGGATCTCAGCTCACTGCAAGCTCCGTCTCCCAGGTTCACACCATTCTCCCGCCTCAGCCTCCCGAGTAGCTGGGAATACAGGCGCCCACCACCTTGCCTGGCTAGGTTTTTTTTTTTTTTTTTTTTTTTTTTTTGTATATTTTAGCAGAGATGGGGTTTCACCGTGTTAGCCAGGATGGTCTCGATCTCCTGACCTCCTGATCCACCCGTCTCGGCCTCCCAAAGTGCTGGGATTACAGGCTTGAGCCACCGCGCCCAGCCCACTAATATTTTTAATAGAAAAAATAAAATAAAATTAGCTTAATATTTACCCACAGTAGAGAATATTTAACTACCTTATGCTAAAACTACAATGACAGCATATTCTATAGATGGCAATAAGAATGAGGTGGATTTTATTGAAAAACCAAAAAATAGAAGTGTGCACTACTGTTATGTAACACAAATATGCTTGTGTGTATCTGCCACGTATTTATTACTTTTACCAAGAGTTTATAATATGAAACTATTAACTATAATTCAGGAAATTCAATGCATGAGTCTAAGTTGGCAATATGTCTTACTTACTATAACTTTTACTATATTTAAAGTTTTAAACATTTTGATGCATTTTTATTACTTAAAAGACTAAGAGATGAAAATATAAAGATTAATATTTTCTTTTTTTCTTTTTTTTTTTTTTTTTGAGACGGAGTCTCGCTCTGTCGCCCGGGCTGGAGTGCAGTGGCCGGATCTCAGCTCACTGCAAGCTCCGCCTCCCGGGTTTACGCCATTCTCCTGCCTCAGCCTCCTGAGTAGCTGGGACTACAGGCGCCCGCCGCCACGCCCGGCTAGTTTTTTTGTATGTTTAGTAGCGATGGGGTTTCACCGTGTTAGCCAGGATGGTCTCGATGATTAATATTTTCTAACTAAAACACTGTGTGCAATTTTACCTTATGCTCTCCTTAGGAGTTGTGTGATCAATTCCTTATAGAATTTGATATGAAATAAAATATGGGAAGAAATCTATGCAAACCTGTCTTCCTTTTTAAATCTCTTAAAAGTATCCAATCCATGTGAGAAAGAAACCATTCTACCACTATTGGAAACAAAGAGGGACTTGATAAAGACATGTGTAGAGGCATGGGATGAGAGTAGAGAAAAGGGAATTAGAAGCTCACTTCCCTAACAACCACCATTCACGAAACTCAGGTGAGACTTCCCAAGGGTTTTTCTCAGCTCTGCCTCCATTCACACAGTCTCCTTACTTCCCTTTTCATTAACATTTTCCAAATGAGATTCGACTCTACAAAGAAAGATAAGCAAAATATACCAAAAGGAAGAAATTCTAAAATTTAACTCCATGAAACTTTTTTAAATTTTTTAATCTTGATACAGAAATTTAAATTCAAATATATAATTAAACCATTAGCAGACTAAATCTAGGATTTATATCTTTCAGTTGAATAAGGAAGTGAGGGTAAGACATGATTGATAAAACTAGAAGTAAAGAAAAAAATGCAAGAAAAAAATAATCAACAGAGAATATAGAAAAAGACAAAAAAAACCTTTACATATGAGTTTTTCATAATACTATGAGGAAGCTAATGTGTGTTTGTGTGTGTGTGTGTGTTTGTGTGTGTGTATGAAAGGATCTCGTAAAAATCTAGCTCAATCACTTTTATAAATATAGACGTAAAAACGTGAAATAAAATATTACCAAATCTAATCCAGCAAGTCATGATCAATTACAGTGTCATAAGGGAATGCAATTTCTTCTGAAAGCATGAAATTTATTAATGTAGCTCATAATGTTAATGTATTATAGTAGAAAAAGAAACATAAACTGGATCAGTATTTCTCATCAGGGACACTGATTGCAGTTGAACATGATATTGCTATGCATGCGAAGAACCATTGGTATTTCTGCCACTTTCCAGTAAATTCCTGTGATAGTCACCAGTTACTGGAACAACCAAAAACACCACTTCCCTCTTTCACACCACATTCAAATGCTTTCTATGGGAGACGAATACTACCTCTGGTTGAACGTTATAAGTCCGGCCAGATAGAAGCTGAAAAGCTTTTGTAAGATCTAATATCTATACCTTTTTTCAAGTATTGATAAACCAAGAACAGTTAAGTTTGTCCATAGGAGAACAATAGCAAGTATCCTTTTACAAGGTGAAATGGTGAAAATGTGCTGCACTGAAGACAGAAAGAAGAAAAAGAAGGCTGATTTGACAACTAATACTCAACATTGTTGGAAATTCATGTCTACGTGAGTATTAAGTATTGGGAAAAAAGTAAAACAAGCATGAATGATAGTGGATGTGATTGTCTCCCTAGCACATCAAAGAGACATATATGAATGAAAAATAAATAATTATGTGTTTGTGTGCAAGTGTGTGTGTGGGATCTAAGCCATGAAGGAAGCCAATAGAATATATAGATAAATCCATAAGGCTGTCTATACATCAGCAGTGAATAATTTAAAATGGAATAAAAAGGAAAGCTCGAAATGCAGTAGCAAGATATGAATACATTTAATATGGAAAAGCAAATAATAATTTGGAAGACCTGTATGAAGGAAATATTAAACTTTACTCATGGACATAAAGAAAATTGGATTAACTTGAGAAATATTCTGTGTTCTCGGATTCTCTCCCAAATTAATCAACAATTTTAAGCAGAACTATCAGAGATAGGAACTTTGTGTGTGGTAAAACTGGCATTTCAATTCATTGGTGATAGGATACATAATTAAATGAAAAATTTTAAGTCAAATTCTTAGTGGATTTTTGCTATTTATTTACAGTTTGACAAAATAATTCTAAATTTTACCAGGAAGTACAATCTCTGGAGAACAGATACTATTTTTAAAAGAAAACAAGTAATCAGTATTTACCTTAGAAAATGCTAAGTTATATTACAAAGGTACATTAATCATAGCAGTGTGGTATTAATATATAGGAAAGAACAGATTGTAAAATTCAGAAACATTAAACTAAAAAGAAGCACTTAGAATATGATAAATAGGGCCAGGCGTGGGGGCTCACGCCTGTAATCCCAGCAGTTTGGGAGGCGGAGGTGGGCGGATCACCTGAGGTCTGAGACATTGGAGACCAGCCTGCCCAGTACAGCGAAACCCCGTCTCTACTAAACATACAAAAAATTAGCCGTGGTGGTGCGCGTCTGTAATCCCAGCTACTCGGGACGCTGAGGCAGGAGAATCGTTTGAACCTGAGAGGCAGATGTTGCAGTGAGCCAAAGTCATGCCACTGTACTCCAGCCTGGGAGACAAGAGCGAAACTCTGTCTCAAAAGAAAAAAAAAAAATATGATAAATATATCATTTCAAATTACTGGGGAAAGGATATGTTGTTTAAAAATAAGAAAGGAAATCAGTATATCAAAGAGATATCTGCACTCCCATATTTAGTGAAGCATTATTTAGAATAGCCAAGATTTGGAAGCAACCTAAGTATCCTCCAGTAGACAAAGGGATGAAGAAAATGTGGTCCCTGTACACAATGGAGTACTATTTAGCCATACAAAATGAGATTCTGTGTTTTGCAACAACAAGGATGTAAATGGAGTTTATTATGTTGTAAAATAAGCCATAAACAGAAAGACAAACTTCCCATGTTCTCACTTATTTGTGGAAACTAAAAATTAAAACAATTGAACTCATGGAGATAGAGAGGAGAATGATGGTTACCAGAGGCTGGGAAGGGGAAGACAGGAAAGAGAAAGAAATAGGAATGGTTAATGGGTACAAAAATATAATCAGATAGGATGAATATGATCTGGTATTTAATAGCACAACAGGGGCACTATGATCATGAATAGTTTGCTGCACATTTTAAAATAGTTAGGAAGGCATAATTGAAATGTAATAACACAAAGAAAGAATAAAATGCTTGAGTTGATGGATACCCCATTGACCATGATGTGATTGTTAAGCATTGTATGGTTGTATCAAAATATCTCAGGTAGCTCATAAATATATATACCTATTATGTACCCACAGAAATTAAAAATAAAAAATTAAAGTAAAGATAGATTTAGGTCAATATTTTAAAATTAATTTCTTTTGTTTTCATCTATAGGTACTTTATAATTTTCACCAAAATAACTTGTGGGATGCTTATATTTGAAAGTATAAATAATGTTCTAAATCTACTGGAGTAAAATTTAGAAAGGAAATACACACAGACACGCATGCATGTGTGCACATATATGTTCATAATATTGCAGAAATTTTTAAGATTCATAGTAAAGTAAAATGTGCAAAGGGAAAGACTGCTAGACCTAGCTACTTAAAAATGTAATGTTTCTTAATGGTAAGTACAGACAACAAATTAAAGACCAAAAAGTGAACTAACAAAAGTAATGAATGATTCCGATATGACAGCAAAGGATTAATATTGCTAATATTTAGAACCTTTTAAAAGATCATTAAGGAAATAAAATGACATTATTAGAAAAATGGGCTAAGCATATTAATGGACAAAAGTTTAATGTATAAAAAAGACACGTGGAAAGACATTCATCCTCACCAGCAAAGAAATGCAAGTAAATGCCAAAAAGCCATGCTCTGCCTATGAGAGTGGGAAATATAAATAAGTATATACAGGCATACACAAGTACATACTTGTACTAATTGGCATTGATGAAAGTAATAAAAACAAACTTTCATTCGCTCATTTTTTTTTTTTTTTTTTTGATTAATGAAGAGTTCTATTGTAAGCCTTTGTCCAGAAATGTGATCTCTGTTAGGGGATTCTAAGGAAACACTAAGAGAAATAGGATATAAACGAGGACGCTTATTGCAGCACTGTCTTAAAAAGAAAAAAAATATGGGGAACAAAATTCTGTCTCTCTGTCTCTGTCCATGAAAACACACATACACATAGAATTGTTTAATCACTTAATAGTCATACAAAAATGTTATACCATCATTAAAGTAACTGAATACATTATTTCCTGACATTATGCAATCTCTTCATGACATATTGTTATAAGCAAAAGCTGTATTATGAATATAATTGCATCCAATTTTTATAAAAATGTATGCACAGAAACAATTTTGAAAGTACAGCACATGCTCACATTAACGTTTAGTATCTCTGGACTTCGAGATTATGAGTATTTTTATTTTCTTCTTAATAATATTCCATATTTTAAGTCTTTGAAATGAAAACACATTACTTTTATAATTATTAAATAATAAATTATCAATAATTCTAATTGTTTTTCTAATGAGAAGAAACAATAAAGCTATTTCCCTAAGGTTCCACAAATACGTAATGTGCCTATTTTGAATATTTTTTCATATTTTTTTTACATTTATATAATGAGTTCTATTTTTCCGTTTTTGTTCAGGCTGGCTAGAAGCTCAGAAGCTATTGTCATTTTCTAGTAAAAAGATTATCTTAGTCCTCATATTTTGATTTCTTCTCTTTTCTAATTTAATATCTTTTCGCACTTCAAAATTTACAATTTTCATCATTATTCCAATTTATTTTTAATATTTTTATTATAAGTCAACTCAAATTCTACTTGAAAGGAGTCAGAATATCAGGACATAGATAAGCAATGTAATAAAAAATGATGTGCTATTTCATGTCTATTGTTTTATGATTGAGTTTCACCTTCTTTCTACTCCCTGCTACACCCCAAAAAAGGAAGTAGGGTTGTGTTAGCTGGGAAGCTAAGAGAGAAAGCTTTTTTGTCTGATCACAGACAAGTTTAAGTATTTACTAGCATTGCACTGGTGCTTCAGAGATTAAGTTCCCAAAAAGTGATCACATATGAAGAAATCAATAATAAAATATTCTGTGAGGGAAGGTAAATTCTTAAAATTTCAAAACAGTGATATTCTCTCTCCAAGTATTCCTCTTACCCCTTTTTGATAATGCCTATTTTCTTCAACCTAATCATCCTATACACTTTTTATTTAAAATGTTTTAACTTATTTTTTTTAACATATTAAACATTCCAGAAGGTAGGCATTATTATATCTATTTTTCATGCTAACAAAGACAGACTAAGGCAGGTCAAGTGACTTGCCCAAGATCAAATAGCTAGTAAAATAAGCAGAACTTGGTTCTGACCTCAGTTTTTTAAAAATTTTAACTATAGTTCTACTCGTCATCTATCAAGATGCATCAGCTGCATTGTCAGTGAGAAAGATTTAAGAATTCTAAAGTTGCTCACACTGCATGGTTTCAGCTAAACTTCCAGTTCCTAACAGGATTACAATGTATGTAGCGTTAGTTCATCTTTGCAATCTAAGCTGACTTAAAATTTTAAATGACTTGATGTAGTGCTATACTCAAGAAAAGTGCTTCTTTTAGCCTGCCTTCTGATATTTATTCCTTCTGTTAGAAATTTATTTTATCTTTATTCATTGGAGTTTGTTAAGATCAGTTAACAAGAAATGTATTGCTACTAAACTTCTGGGTGACATTTGTGATATGTTGAGTCATGTATGAGATCTACTTATTTTGAATATACTGATGAAGAGGTTCTCTCCAAAAATTTATTTAGGTGGAATACAGACTTTGAAGTCATGGATAACTGGGCTAATATTCTATTTCAAACAATTATTAGCTCTATTTCTGTGGACAAATTACATGTTCTTTTCAAACCTCAGTTTCCTCATCTATGAAATGGGGCAATTCCCACTTCTCACGGCTGTTGTATGGAACTAATGACAATGAAAAGGAAGCACCTAATCTAGTATTTGTCACACAGTGTGTACGAAACAAATATGAGTCTAAAAATTGAAGTAAACTGTATAAGCCTAATAGTAATATTTCTATCTGCATCAATTATATCTGCACTAATTATGTATCATAGACACTGTCTCTGCTATGGAATATGATGAGAAAGATGATGATTCTATAGGTTAGGGTCCCACCTGGAAACAAATGGTTCACTTAATATTGGCATTCAAAGAGAGTTTCAAAAAGGGACTATTTACAAAAGTGTGCACAGCGGTAAGAAAAACCCATAATGGATGGTGAAGTATCTCTTGATTGCACACAGTCACTATTGTCCTAAGGTCTGGCGGGATAATAACTGCAGCTGGAAGAGACAGTTCTCCAACACAAGCTGTGGCCCTGGTGGATCATTGAAAAATTGGTCTAATATGGACGAAAGCAAGGATGATCACTTTCTGCATTTGTTCTGTGATCTGAATGAACCCAGTTGGATGTAACATGGCAAGACAGCTAGGTTCTATATGTCCATAGAAGACAACTTCTTGGACACTGAACAAGAGAAATGAGTCTTAGGAGTCAAGACTTAATAACACTTAAGCAAAAATAAGATACCATATATTAGAATTTGAAAGGAGAAAAAAAAGCTGCTCACATGTCCTTCTCTGTGCAGTATTATCTATGGAAGCCCTTGAGTCAAACGAGCAAAAGATTATAAGTTAAACATTAAATCAAATGAAAACATATGTTATTTGAAAAATTAAAGATGGATAATAATAGTGATGAGAATAAAGAAAAAAAGAGGGTGGAGAGAATAGAGAGTTAGAAATGGTCAGTGAATGGGCAAAAGAAGAAAGAGAAAAAGAAAGATCATGGTCATGGTCTCTACAAGAACTAAAAAGAAATAGATTTGGGGTCAATGTTTTACTCGGAAAAAAGTTGGGATTACTACCAACATAATTCTTGGTCTACCTCTTTGAAGTGTATCTTTCACCCAACAACCCTATATCTAACTCCCCTCTTTCAATCTTTGAACAGTGGCTTAATAGTTTGTATCCCAATGAGCCCTATGCTGATTTTTTTTTTTTTTTTTTTTTTTTTTTTGAAACAGAGTCTCACTCTGTCACCCAGGCTGGAGTGCAGTGGTGCAGTCTCAGCTCACTGCAGCCTCCTTCTCCTGGGTTCAAGCGATTCTCATGCCTCAGTCTCCCGAGTAGGTGGGACTACAGCACACACCACCACGCCCAGCTAATTTTTGTATTTTGGTTGAGACGGGGTTTCACTATTTTGGCCAAGCTGGTCTTGAACTCCTGAGCTCAGGTGATCCACCTGCCTCGGCCTCCCAAAATGCTGGGATTACAGGGGTGAACCCCTGCACCCAGCCTGATCATTCTGTCTCACATTGCACTCCTGATCTCAATACCCTGTTCATTTTTTCCATCATCTGTTAACATATCATATAATTTGCTTCTTCATAATAGATATTATGAACAGCCTATCAACCCATGTAAAACTAAGCTCTAAAGGGTCAAAAATGTGTGCTTTATTCATCTATGTATCTTAAAAGTCTAATACAGTTCTGGGCATAGATTAGCTGTCGTGCTGTATAGCAGCACAACTTTGGCAAGTTCTCTTCAGCATATCTAGCCCTTTTGCAAACTGATTAGTTTATTTTCCCTGCAATCAAAGTCTCCATAAGAAAGAGCCATGCCCCTTCCTTGTACAGGCTTGGCTTATTGTGAACTATGTGACCAGATATAAAAGGATTCTTATGCTGCTTAGACATTTATGACTTAGGGTAAGACATGCAGCATCTTTAACCATTTGAAAAGTGTAAGTATTAATTCTTTATTTCTCAGCCTGAGAAAGCCACCAAGTACAATGTAGGTACCAAATAAGTCATTCCAATTATTTTTTTAATTGCCTTCTACTTACGTGTATGCTCTTGCTTCCAAATGGATCACGTATCCAAAGAACCATGAAATCTTTTGTGCCTTAATGGAGCAAACATCAGTACCATCCCTGGAGGCAACTTGTGACTGGGAAATTTTTCTCTCAGCTTTGCAACTCTGGTACTTGAAAACCTTGGCAAAGGATCAGACATGCAGCCATGGGCTTAGATACTTATCCAAAATTACCTCCTGAACATTCTGAAATTTTCTAATTGCTAATTGCCAATCAAGGGCTGTTTTGTAAGGCTTGATTCCTACCTTACTCCCTCTAATGTTAGCAGACTTTTAATTTAAACCCAGAAATGAAAACTAATCTCAATTTTGATCTGAGATCAGACTTTAAAAGTTTCCACTTCATTACTTTAATGCACACGCACACACAGACACACACACACACACGTATGAGAAACCAATTTGGGCAAGGGTCATAGCACCCATTTTATTAATATTAATTCCTTAGCAGATACCAATCTTTAAATTCATGTTGGTTTTATAATATTCTTTATGTAAAATAAACAAATAAAAAGAAGTAAAATTAACATTTTTTGAAGTTATAGGTCAGAAGAAATTGAAGTTTCTCATCCAAGTATAAAAAGGTTAACAAACACACTATATATCAACCCAATATAGAAAAACACAGCATTGACTTTAAATAAACCATCTAAGAGATGGTGAACTTCCTTAAATGGCAAGAAATATATAGTTTTTCTTTCCTATTCTAGACTCAGATCTTTAAATATTTTTTAAATAACTGCTGTCTGTGGGAAAAGAGCAGATAAACCAAGGTTTTAGAGTTCCTTCAACAATCATAAATATATTTAACTAAAAGACTTGTTGTTATTATATCAAATGTGTCTTGGAATGGGTAACACTTACCTTTTCTATATCACTACCTCAATTATTTCTATCTCCAATCAATTATACAATGTATCTATGTTTGTTCTTTTGTGTGTGTGTGTGTGTGTGTGCACAGAAGCAGATTTGTGCAATATAATGTATAATGTAACTACTTTTCTGAGTGTTTTTTGGTGCCACGCACCACACAGATCTTCCCACGCTCTGGGGGGTATGGAATGTTGCGGCCTTTACTACTTGGTTTCTCACCTGTGGTGGGACTAGAAAGAGACAAGCAACTCAGCCTATTCAGTTTGGATTGATTAATTTTATTTATGTGAATGAAAAGATGTGGCAGACAAACCAAGGACATTGCTAAAATGAGAAGGATGGGAATAACTAATAGCTGCCCATAGGGATGACTATTCCGGCTGCCTCAAAGATAGCATCCCTTATCACAGGCACTGAAAGTGAGGCTAGTCTTCAGTGCGCAGGTCTAGTACTATACAAATAAGTAAGTTAAAGGGTTCGATTACTAACACAGACCCCATCTCCACCTGCTCCCTGGTCACCTCTCCTTCTGGTTATTCGCAGATAGAAAAATGTTAGATCCTGGGCCTGTTTGTCTAACCTTTTGGTTTGGAGGTCAGGAGATCAACAAAGACCAGAGAAGACAATGTCATTCAGGGCAGTTTTCATGTCTAGTTTTCTTTCCTGCTGAAAGACTTAGATAAGCTGGGGATTAAATATAACTCATGCCCTTTAGATGGTGGCACTTTCATCTACAAGAGCTTTCTAAAATTTAATGCTAACAAATGCTAAAAACAGACACATCCGTTCACAGCATGAAAGGAAGCATCATTACATTACAGTTTATTGGGGAAAGGGAACCTTTTGGTAGGTAAAAGAGAAGGGTTCTCCTAACCTCTTCCTACAATGTTGTTAGGTGTTATTTTAGTTTATATATCATAATAACAGCTATGGTCTGGTTAAAATTTCTGTTTTCAAGACATAAAATCAATGATATTTTACAAAGGTTTAATAGCGGCATTTGTAAAAGGATCGTAGGTTATCTTATGGAACCTGAAGGTACAATATGATGCCAGGGTTGCTCCAGAATTCTTCACAGCTCTTTGTTTCTTGTGGTCCAGACACTGTACAATTTTCATCAGAGGACCTTCCCTGAAAACTGTAGTGGAATTAACACATAAAGAGGTCCTCAGCCAGGTGCTGTGGCTCACGCCTGTAATCTCAACACTTTGAGAGGCCGAGGCGGGCGGATCACCTGAGGTCGGAGTTCAAGACCAGCCTGACCAACATGGAGAAACCCTGCCTCTACTAAAAATACAAAATTTGCTGGGCGTGGTGGTGCATGCCTGTAATCCCAGCTACTCAGGAGGCTGAGGCAGGAGAATCACTTGAACCTGGGGGGCCAAGATTGCAGTGAGCTGAGATTGCACTATTACACTCCAGCCTGGGTAGCAAGAGTGAAACTCCGTCTCAAAAAACAAACAAACAAACAAAAGACGTCCTCCCCTGCACATATCCCCATCCAGTTGTCTATCACGCCATCTATGTTTTTTTTACATGGTGATTATTAATAGCAGTGCATGCTTGCTTACCATCATCTGTCTCAGTGGCTCCTAAGATAACAAAAATCTTACAAGTAAAAGGGCTCTTCCTTGCTCAAAACTGTTTCTGTAGCAGCCAAAATGTGTCTTGGGCATAATGTACACTCAGTAAATATCTGTTGAGTTATTAACTTAATAACTGAAACCAAAATTGAAAAAAAATCGAATGTTAGCAACTATCTCTTAGTTTACCTTCAAAGTTGTTCTTTCTTGTACTCTTTTATCTTCCTTACTCTCTTAATGTTTTCTCACTTTCACTTTGGCAGCTAATCTTCAGCCTTCTTCTTTTCCCCTTGACCTCATTCACATGATCTCTTGTCTGTTTTATTGTTATTATTATTATTATTTTAATATGTCAACAGTATTTATTGCTCTTTGCAAGTGAGTTTTCTCTACTTTCTCCATATAGTGGTAGAAAACAGCTTTCTCCATAGAATCCTCGTTGATAACTTCTCCAGAAAGAATGTAGACTAAATTGGGCTCCATAGGTCTCTATTACAAATTTCTGAAAGAGAAATTTTGATAGACCCAGCTTGATATTCCACATCTGATCAAATCCCATGTGTTCAGAAATGCTGTGTAAGATGCGACGGAAGCTGCTGAGCATTTCCAATGCTGAGAGGTGGAGAATCTTACAAAGAAGCTACTGTAAGTTTGAGAGAGAATTCAAAACAGTGCCTGGTACATGAATGGATTTCATCCTAATTTTGCAGAAGAAAAAAACTAAGACTTAAAAGCTAGATAAAGACTAAGCAAGTTGCAGAAATCATTAGTCATCAAGTGCCAGAGACAATTTCTAAAGTCAGGATGTTTGATTCAAGACATCTATACTTAATCATCTTGGTCTAATTATGCTGTAGAACTATCCAGAGGAAATTGAAAACCTTATGAATATGATAAGCTACCCTTCTCTTGGTTAGTTATGTTATGTGACAAAGGTGAAGGGATTTTACAAACGCAATTAAAATTCTTAATTATTTGACTTTGAAGTAATCAAAGAAAGATATCCTGGGTGGACCTGACCTGGACCTAATCAGAGGAACACTGAAATAAGGTCCTAGAAGCCTGAGAAAATTTCCAGCTGTCTTGAAAGAAGCTAGTCCCTATGCTTTCTACAGTCGTGAGGTTTCGAATCTGCCAAAAATGATGTGATCTTAGAAGTGGGCCCTGCACTTCAGATGAGACCACAGCCCAAGCTGATAGCTTGATGTGAGACCCTGAGTAGAGGATTTGGATAGACTGTGTCCAGACTGCTGAGCCAGAGAAACTGTGAAATAATGAACATTCGTAGTTTTAAACTACTAATCTGTGATAATTTGTTATGCAGCAATAAACAATGAATAAATATTAAGTAGAGATAATAATGCAATCATTGGGAAAATTACACAGACGCGAAGTTCTTTTTTTTTTCCTTCTCTTTCTTTCTTTCTTTCTTTCTTTCTTTCCTTCTTCTTTCTTTCATTTTATTTTATTGTGGTAAGAACACCACATGAAATCTACCTTCTGATATATTTATTTTAACTATAGCATTTCGAGCATGTCTTTTCTACCCTGTGAGCTTAATTTTTCTTACCTACAAAAATGAAAGACTTGGGCTTAATTTGTTTTTGTTTCTTTTTCCAGCTATCTGCTTGCAACATGATATATCTGATAAGAGAAGCTTTAAATATTGAATACTGGGGAAAGATGGAACTGTAAAAAGCATTTTCTTCCAATATCCTAAAACTCACAAGGATACACCTTTTCTCCTCCTCAGAGCTGCCCATGGATACCTTGCTTTGCTGCTTCTGTTTATATGCCCCACCTTAAAACAAATCTCCACAAATACATTAGAGTAAATGGTTAATACTAGGTTGGAAGGCCCCATCGTGAGGCTTTACAACTAGGCCAGAGATGCAGTACTTCCCTTTGGGGAAGGGAACTCTTTCTATTAATAACTTAAAAGAGCTCATTATGGAAGTCAAACTAGAATCAATTAAAATGAATAATATGCTCAAAACACCTGGGGAGAAGGACCCTAATTCCAAGAACAGTAAACTTGAGAATAAAATATCATGAGCTCTCATTTTCAATTAAATTATCTTGAACGGGGTTCAAACTCAGAAAGTTTGTATAATTACTAACTAAATTACTATTATCTTAATGTTGAGATTAAATATTCTCCCCTCGTCCTTGATTTCCCTCTTTTCCTGGATTCTGGTGCATACTGAAGCACCAACTGCTAACAAGGGCATTTGGTAGTAAGACTTACATCAGAAAAAGAGGATGTTACTCTCTTAACATGATTATGCCGTAAGGAGATAAATACTGACAGTGCAAAATCTCTGATTTACTAGTGGAAACCACACCTACAGTAAAGCAACATATTCCTATTTAAATTTTAGAGATATTATTCTGATTGCAATGTAAAGATTAATAATGAGCAGTGGAAAAGCCTAAAGGGAGATCAGTTAAGATAATTTTAGGCCGGGCGCGGTGGCTCAAGCCTGTAATCCCAGCACTTTGGGAGGCCGAGACAGGTGGATCACGAGGTCAGGAGATCGAGACCATCCTGGCGAACACCGTGAAACCCCGTCTCTACTAAAAAATACAAAAAACTAGCCAGGCGAGGTGGCGGGCGCCTGTAGTCCCAGCTACTCGGGAGGCTGAGGCAGGAGAATGGCGTAAACCTGGGAGGCGGAGCTTGCAGTGAGCTGAGATCCGGCCACTGCAGTCCAGCCTGGGCGACAGAGCGAGACCCCGTCTCAAAAAAAAAAAAAAAAAAAAGATAATTTTAAAAAGGCCTTAATGAAGATGATGGTGGAATAAACTGAATTAAAACAATAGCATTGGAGGTGGAGAAAAGCATATAAATCAAAAGCCACTAGAGAGATCAAAATGACAGGATTTGTGATTGATTAGCAAAAGGGGATAATAGAGAGAAAAACAAATCAAGGTGTTACTTAGATTTCTGTCTTGAAAAAAGACAAAACACCTCAGGAAGGGAGGTAGTGAGATGACCTGTATTTCTTAATTTATTTTGGAATTTGATTGCTTGTGGAACTTCTCAAATTTAGCTACTAAAGAATTAAAGCCTGCATCTAAAACTCAGGAGGTAGGTCTGAGTGGAAGGATATTTGAAAAGCATCAGTATTTCAAGATGAATTGAAATTAAAGAAGTTGATTCAGTTCCCCAGGGAGAATGGGTTATTAGAACAGTGCCTTGTCAAGAGAAGGGAGTGATTCAAGGAGAAAGAAAGTGTTGACAGATTCAAGTGCCGCTGAGGGGTTTAGAAGAGTTAGAACGTTGTTGTACTTGGCATTAGGTTTATGTGCAGGTTTCACTATTATGTTGCTATAATAAATAAGCATTATTTTCCATCACTGCCTCTTAAATTTACATGGCAGAGCTGTCTACTTCTGATCAAATTTGTTGTCTCTTCTTTGTGGTTATAACTAGATGACATTCTCCGTCTCCCTTCCAGTTGGCTGAAGTTATGTGACCGAGTTCTGACAAAAATAATACAAAGTTTTAGTCAAAATTTGCAAAAAACTGTTTGTTTATGACTTTGTGGTATAAAGGAATCCCTCAGCCATCACATTCATTTCAACAGAGGTTCAAAGATGATTGAAAGGAAAGCAAGGTTGATAGAGTATTGTAGCTCAGGTTGCTAAAGCAAACACCATATACTACATGACTTAAAGAAAAGTCATTTATTTCTCAAAGTCTGGAGACTGAAAAAACCAAGATCAAGGATGCAGAAGATCTGGTACCTGATGAGGGCTCTCTTCTGGATTCCCACACAGCCGTTGTTGCCTGGGTGCTCACATGGCCTTGCCCACGAGCAGGCACATGGACAGAGAAAAGGCAGCAAGCTCTCAGGTGTTCCCATCATCAGCACTGTACCCTTATGACTTAATTACATCCCAAAGACTCCAGCTCACCTAACACATCACAGTGGAGTTAGGATTTTAACATATGAATTTTGAGAAGACTCAAATACTTCATAATGTAAAGTAAAAAGAATAAAACACTGAGGCAATTTCTGAATGGCAAGCCTGCTATTCATGTGGAATTTGGAAACCAACCAAGCTGTTACCTGTTCTCGGACTCCCAGCCTTCACAAGGTAAGAAATAAGTTTCTGTTATTATGAATCACTCAGTTTAGGGTACTTTGTTATAGAAGGAGAACAAGGTGGTAAGGTGGTATGGAGATTCTGATGTTACCTCAGGGTTTTCCATACCACCTTCTTCTATTTCAGTCTACACAACTTATTTTTGAGGAATTTCATTGATCTGTATACTATTCATTGTTATGTGTAAGTAGCCTCACCTTTTCCTTGAGGAATACATTCCAAGACCCCAGTAGATGCCTGAAACCACAAATAATATGAAACTTAATTGACCTAAATTGGAAAATGTTTCTATTTACTTTTCCACTCACAAATGTAGTGCCTTTTTCATCTTATTTAAGCGCTCATCACACAGTGAGGCTATAGGTTCTGCGGTTTGAGGGGAAATGGCAACACAAGCAAGAATTTCTTTTTCCTTTTTCACAACTTCACAGGTAGAAGATTTGTTCTTACCTTGGATCTTAGCAACCTTGGTATGTGTTCTTTCTTCCTCACTAGGTGGAGAACTTTCACCTTTTCACTTACAGGAAGCACTTTATGGCTTTTCTTTGGCATATCCGCGTTGCCAGCACCACAACCATTGCACTTCGTGGCGTTTGTTAAGTAAAATAAGGGTGACTTGGCCACAAGGACTGAAATGCTACAACAGCAGATCTGATAACCAAGAGAGCTACTAAGTCACTAATGGGTAGATAGTGTCTATAGCATGGATACACTGGACAAAGGGACAATTTACATCTTGGGCACAAGATGTCATCACACTTCTCGAACTCATTATTTCTGAAATTTTCCATTTAATATTTTTGGACTGAGGTTGACTCTAGGTAACTGAAACCTTACAAAGTGAAACCTTGGATATGGTGGGACTAATGTACAATGAAAGAATTTAAATCTAAACTCACATTGTACTACTGAACTTCAGATAAGTGTCTGGAAATGCTTACTGCACATCACTTTTTAGAACTTCCTAAGATATATCAAAAATATGCCAAAAAAACCTTATAACCCTTCACTACTATCATCAACACACACACGCAACCACACTACTATTCTTTCTACTGTGTATATTGAAGGCAAAAAAATTATAACTTGGGCATGACTTTTATTTAATCCCTTGAAATGGAGCAGCTATTCCATTCCAAGTCATGCTAATATTATGATCTAAATATTTTTCATACACACCCACTCTCTCCACCCCTATTCCTACCTCAGACTTATTATTCTGTGGTCTGTAGAGCTGTGACTCAGGGCTATCAGTAGATCTCATTTTTATTCAGACAGTGCTAAATTAACTGTGGTCCTCTGGAAGTCTGTGGTGGTCTCTGACAGTATCTCAGAGTCTGGCCATACTACTCAAATTGCAATCAGATTTGATGAGGCTCTCATATAAGCAAAGTGGGCTGAAGGACAGAGGCCAATTGGAGCTGATAAATGCCCTTAGGAACCTGGTGCCAAGAGATTCTTAATGAAGTGTTTTGGGATGAGGAAATGTTCGATAACCATAACATCATAATTAATGATCTCAAAATGGAAGAAAACAATGAGTATAACAGTTCGCTGATGACAATAAATAAATGAAGAAGTGTTGGACATGCTATTATGAGTCTAATATTTATAAAAGATTTACATGATTAGGCAAAATTTTAGAAAGTGATTTAAGTCTCCAATTTGCAATGGAATACATTTCTGAGAGGCAGGCTAGACAGTAACAGGATGTAATGCAAATCTCTGAGGCAAGACATTTAAAAGAATAAATGAATTATTTAATTTGCCTAATTTTTCCCACTAATTATCACACTATTTATGTATTTATTTTTTCAGAATAATTGATGAAAATAATGGTGGCTCAAAATGTTGAATTAAAGTCATATTTACTTTATGATAAAAATGGTACTATGTTTTGATAGCTTAATTAGTGCTCTAGTATTATCTCAAATAATAACTAATCTGGAGAAGCCAATGCAGAAAAACCAAAAGCACAATATTTATAATCATTTTCCTCATGTTTGTATTGCCTTTTATGTAGAGCACAGTACTTCATACTGTATGTTTTGTGTTTCAGACATAAAGTCCATTTTCCTGGACTTCTCAGGTAAAATGAATTTTCTGATTATCAGGAGAGAAATACAGGAATGTAACAGGCAGAAAAATGTTTTCCCCTCACCAAAGATGACCATGTCTTAATCCTCAGAACCTGTGAACATGTTAAGTCACATAGAAAAAGGGACATTGCAGATTTGAGTAAGGTTACAGACCTTGAAACAGTAAGATTATCCTGGATGCTCAAAGTGGGCCCATTAAAATCACATGGGCCCATGAAAGAAGACATAGTCGTCAGGTTGCAGACACAGCAGAAGGGGAGTGTGAGGATTTAGCTCACCATTCCTGGGGGCCACAAACCAAAAAAATGTGGGTGGCCTCCAGAAACAGTACAACCACCAGGTGACAGCCAGCTCTAAACGGAAGTTAATTTCTGCCAACAACCTGAAAAAACCTGAAAGCAGATTCTCCTCCAGTCTGCAGCAAGGAAGGCAGCTCTGTGTATGCCTTGATTTCAGCCTGGGGTGGAGGAAGCTGGGTTAAGCTGTTTGTGCACTGCCGATCCACAGAAATGTGAGATAACAAATAGGTGCTACATTTAATCACTGAGTTGTAGCAATTTGTTATAACAACGATAGGCAACTAATACATTGAACCCACTAAAGATGCCAATTACTGGAAATTTGTATTAGTCTGCTAATAAAGACATATCAGAGACTGGGTAATTTATACAGGAAAAAGGCTTAATGGACTTACAGTTCCACATGGCTGAGGAGGCCTCACAATCATGGCAGAAGGCAAAGAAGAGCAAGTCTCATCTTATATGAATGGCAGCAGGAAAAAAAGAGCTTGTGCAGGGAAACTCCCCATTATCAAACCTTCAGATCTCGTGAGATTTATTCACTGTCATAGGAACAGGATGGAAAAGACTTTACCCCATGATTCAATTACCTCCCACTGTGTTCCTCCTACAACAGGTAGAAATTTAAAATAAGATTTGGGTGGGGACAGAGCCAAACCATATCATTCCACCCTGACCCCTCCCAAATCTCATGTCCCCAGATTTCAAAACCAATCACACCCTCCTGATAGTCCTACAAAGTCTTAACTCATTCCAGCAGTAATTCAGAAGTCCAACTCCATAGTCTCATCTGAGACAAGGCAAGTCACTTCTGCTTATGAGCCTGTAAAATCAAAAGCAAGTTAGTTACTTCCTAGATACAATAGGGGTAGAGACATTGGGTAAATACAGCCATTTCAAATTGGAGAGAAATTGGCCAAAGCAAAGGGGCTACAGACCCCAGGCAAGTCCAAAATCTAACAGGGCAGTAAAATCTTAAAGCTCCAAAATGATCTCCTTTGACTCCACTTCTCACATCCAGGTCACACTGATGCAAGAGATGGGTTCTTGGATAGCTCCACCCCTGTGGCTTTGCAGGGTACAGCCTCCCTCCTGGCTGCTTTCATGGGCTGATGGTGAGTGTCTGCAGCTTTTCCGGATGCACATTGCAAGCTGTCAGTGGATCTAACATTCTGGGGTCTGGAGGACAATGCCTCTCTTCTCACAGCTCCGCTAGGTGGTGCCCCAGTAGGGACTCTGTGTGGGACCTCTGGCCCCACATTTCCCTTTCACATTGTCCTAGCAGAGGTTATCCAAGAGAGCCCCGCCCTTACAGCAAACTTCTGCCTGGACATCCAGGCATTTCCATACATCCTCTGAAATCTAGGCTAAGGTTCCCAAACTCCAGTTCTTGACTTCTGTGAACTAGCAGGCTCAACAACGTGTGGAAGCTGCCAAGGTTTGAGGCTTGTATCCTCTGAAGCCATGACCCAGGCTCTACTTTGGCCCCTTTCAGCCATGGCTGGAGCAGCTGGGACACAGGGCACCGAGTCCCTAGGCTGCACACAGCACAGGAACTCTGGACGTAGCCCACAAATCCACTTTTTCCTCATAGATATCTGGGCCTGTGATGGGAGGGGCTGCCAATGAAGACCTCTGACATGCCCTGGAGACATTTTCCCCATTGTCTTGGGAATTAAGATTTAGCTCCTTGTTACTTATGCAAATTGCTACAGCCAGCTTGAATTTCTCCCCAGAAAATGGGATTTTCTTTTCTATTGCTTTGTCAGGCTGTAAATTTTCCAAACTTTTATGCTCTGCTTCCCTTGTAAAACTGAATGCCTTTAACAGCACCCAAGTCACATCTTGAATGCTTTGCTGCTTCGAAATTTCTTCCACCAGATACCCTAAATCACCTCTCTCAAGTTCAAATTTTGCATATCTCTAGGGAAGGAGCAAAATTCTGCCAGTCTCTTTGCTAAATCATAACTAGAGTCACCTTTGATCCAATTCCCAGCAAGTTTCTTATTTCCATCTGAGACCATCTCGGCCTGGACTTCATTATCCATATTGCTGTCAGCATTTTGGGCAAAGCCATTCAACAAGTCTCTATGGAGTTCCAAACTTGCCCACATTTTCCTGTCTTCTTCTGAGCCCTCCAAACTGTTCCAACTTCTGCCTGTTATCCAGTTCCAAAGTTGCTTCCACATTTTCGGATATATTTTCAGCAGCAGCCCTGGTATCAATTTACTGTATTAGTCTGTTTTCACAATGCTAATAAAGACATACCAGAGACTGGGTAATTTATACAGGAAAAAGGCTTAATGGACTTACAGTTCCACATGACTCAGGAGGTCTCACAATCATGGCGGAAGGCAAGAGGAGCAAGTCACATCTTACATGGATGGCAGCAGGCAAAAAATAAAAAGAGCTTGTGCAGGAAAACTCCCCCTTATAAAACTGTCAGATCTCATAAGATGTATTCACTATCATGAGAACAGCACGTGAAAGACCTGCCCCCATGATTCAATTACCTCCCACCAAGTTCTTCCTACAACAGATGGGAATTTAGGATGAGGTTTTGGTGGGGACACAGCCAAACCATATCAAAACTTGAATATACAAATGACATTTGTTCATTTAGTTATAGGCTAGAAGCCTATAGAGGCTAAAAAGAATGTAGAACCATTGGTTATTTCCCTTAAAATGAGGTATTGCTCAAAGTTGTTCCTCTGCAATTTTCTGTTCTATCATTTATAAATGTAGGTCAAATGCTTTTTTTAAAAATACAGTTAATTTTAATAACAAAAGTATTATGTGCCTTGAAAAAGATTCAATACAGAAGTTTGCAAATGTAAAGTCACAGTTGTTTCATCATCTGTACTTCTAATACACAGAGTAAGTAGTGATAATTTTTCCCAGATATGCTTCTGTGTATTTATCTTCCTAGATTATTTTTATTTATTCATTTTTAGTAGATAACACATCATCATAGTTAAGTATTCAGATAAATATATGAGAAAATATTTTCCATGTCTGCCCTATGTAACCAGGTCTTCCCAACCCAAAATAGGCAATCACATTTTTGTATTTGTGTATTCATCTAAAGATTTTAATGTATCTGCAAATACTAATATATATTTATCTTTATAATTTTTACTTTTTTTTAACATGCTGTGCACCTCATTCCGTACTTTGCTTTTTTATAACTTAAAAACATATTTTGAAAAATTTTCATATTATTACATAAAGCTCCTAATTCAAGCAACATGATTGCGTAATGACTACATTAAGAACAAATTCTGGGCACAGGGCAAATTACAAATGTATATAAACATGGTCCCTTTCACCAATAACTATTTCACCTAGCAAATGGGTAGCGTAAGTAGGAAAGAGCTATCATATAAAACAGTTCCAATAAAGCCCACAAGAGTAATGTAGGCACTAAACAGTATAGAAAATATTGGGAGGGGAAGGTCACTTTCAAATAGGAAGTTTTTATGTGTGTTCACAATTGAAAGAAGTAATTTATGGTGGCTAAGAAAACAGGAAAAAATATTCCAGGGAGATGGCAAGGGCAGGAACAACCTCATGGCAAGAAAGTGTAGCATTATGCGGAAAAAAGAAGCAAACATAAAAATGGCCACGTAAGGTAATAAAGATTGGCATGTGAAGGCGTTTGAAGGTATTGGCTCCTTCATGATTGCCCTGTGAAGGGAAATGAAGTGAAAAGAGACCCAGTGTCAAATTCTGACTCTCCCACCTGTAGCCTTATTAATGGGTAACCTAGAAGAGGAAGGAGTTTATGTTTGAAATAATGTTTGAAAGCCTTTCTGGAAAGATGCCTAAGTAGTGAATTAAAGGGAGTGTGATGATGTAAGTTATGCCAAGTCTCATGTGCTATGGACTGAATGCTTGCATCCCCACAAAATTCGTATGTTGAAACCCTAACTCCCAATGCGATGGTGTTTGGAGGTGGAGCCTTTGGGAGGTGATTACGTTTAGATGAAGTAATGAGGGGAGGACCATCATGATGGGATTAGCACCACTATAAGATGAGACAGGAAGACCAGAGCCTCATTCTGCCTGTACCATGGGAAAGCACAGTGAGAAGAGTACCATCTGCAAGCCAGACAGTGAGCCCTTTCCAGGGATCAGATAAGCCAGCATCTTCCCACTGGATGCCTCAGCCTCCAGAACTGTAAGAAATAAATGTCTGTTATTTAAGCCACTCCATCTGTGGCATTTTGTTATAGCAGCCCACACTGCAAATGTGATGACATGGAATAAAAAGGTAGGTATCACTGGAGCATAGGGAGCAGGAAGCAGAGTGAGATGAAGTGAGACTAGGGAGGAGAAGAGACACAAGTCATGCAGATTGTGTCCACCAGGGTAAGGGGTGCATATTTAAGAATACAGGACATGCAGCCGGCGCGGTGGCTCACACCTGTAATCCCAGCACTTTGGGAGCCTGCCTCTACTAAAGAAACAAAAAATTAGCCAGGCATGGTGGTGTGCATCTGTAATCCCAGCTACTTGGGAGGGTGAGGCAGGAGAATTGCTTGAACTCAGGAGGCGGAGGTTGCAATGAGCAGAGATCACGCCATTGAACTCCAGCCTGGACAACAGGGCGAGAGTCTATCTCAAAAAAAAAGAATACAAGACATGGAAATCTATTAGAATGTCTTAGACTAAACATACTGTATATAAATAAATTAGTACTGTTTCTGCCTCATGGTTAGTGTCAAAATGATGACTATTATTCTTATTTATCTTAGATGGTAAAGTTGGCATAAGCATCTTTTTAATAAATTATTTCCACAGGATCTTGATAAGTTAGGATAGATTATAAGCTATGTCATGGTACATGGGACCAAAATTAATACTGCATTAATATACAACCCTACTAATAGAGAATCAGAAGTATCTTTATGTACATAGAAAAGAAGAGGATGGGTTCTGAGTGTAAAATGTTAGGAGTTGCGGTCGGCAACAGGACAGGGGCTAAATCAGGCAGAGTCCTGTAGGCCATGGTAAAGGATATAAGGCTTTTACTTTGAATGACATGAAAATCCATTTGAGGCTTTCAGTAGAGGAGTGAAATCACCTGGCTTTAAAAGCTTACTCTGGCTTCTGTGTGGTTGGAGGAGAGAAAGAATGCAGATCAGTTAAGAAGCTGCTAAAATCACCAAGAACAAAGACAATAGTAACATGGACCAGGGTGCTAGTTATGAAGTGCTGTTAATTGATTAGATTTTGGATATATACCAGTGGAAAGCAAAATAAGTTTGCTACTGGATTGACTGTGCTCTGTGAGACAAAAAGAAGACACAAGAATATAATGCATTAAAATTGTACTTTACGTCTGGGTCTGCCTCCCCAAAACCCATCACCCCAGTCTAATAAAGGGAAAATCAAATTCTAACAGAGGGACATCCTACAAAATTTCTGACCAGAACCCCTCAAAACTGGCAAGATCATCAAAAACAAGGCAAGTCTGAGAAACAGGCATAGCCAAGAACAGTCCAATCAGATATGATTGCTAAATTGCCTTCGTCGGTTCAAGATGCAGTAATAAAAATACAGTAGACTGGCTGGCTTAAACAAAAAGCATCTTTCCTCATGATTCTGGAGGCTAGTTAGTCCAAAATCAAGGCATCAGCAGATTTGGTGTCTGGTGAGGGCCCTCATCTTGGTTCATAGATAGTATCTTCTGATCTCAGATCAGAAGACATCTCTTGATCTCCTTATCAGGTCACCAATCCCGTTGTGGAGCTCCCCTGTCATGACCTCATCCAAGTCCAATTACCTTCAAAAGATCCCACCTTCAAACCCCATCACAATGTGGCCTCAAAATTTTAATTTGAGGGAAACACAAACATTCAGTCCATAGCATAAATGTAATGTCATATCCTGGATGGGATACTATAATTTTTTTAAAAGTTCATTAGTAAATACTAAGGCAAATTGAATGAAGTGTGGACCTAATTAATTAAGTGTGTCAAAATGTATTAATAGTCACAAATTTTCCATACTAATGTAAAATGTTAATAATAGTGGAAACTGGCTAATAGCTACATCTTCACTTTTTTGTAAATCTATAAAGGAAAGCCTACGTATAAGAAAAAACGTAGAGTACAGAATGATTTAACTTTTATGTCCTGAGCAACAAGACAAGTGCAGTTGTCATTTAGTAAAATGGAAAGAGTTGGGGGAGGAGATCTGGTGTTCTGCAAAGTGATATGACTTGCTTCTGCCTTCCTCCCTGACATTCCTCTACTCCATCCTCAAGACACAGAGACAGAGGACTTACTGCCACGTGAGTACCCAAGGCTACAAAGGTCAGATTTAAGAAAGTTTGGGTTTCTTGGGATGCCTTCTTGGAAGAAGTGGTGATTGAGGAATGCACTGAAGATGGGAAGTATTTGTAAACATAGAGAGGATAGAACACTTCATTGCAAGGAACTTCGTTCCTACCTTTGTAATCCCACACTTTTATTCCGCATATTTCCTTGCCTCTTTAGTTGATATGTCTTCCCATTTAGTAGAGTTTTGATTAACTTTTGCCCTTTGTTCACGTTCATTTACTCTCTTTTTCTCAAAGCATGTTTATTATTAAGTAGTAGGTAGCCCTCTGGGGACACATTAATTTTTTTAGGAATCCTTTCCCATGCTACACTGGTGTCCTTTATCTTCTCGTTCCGTTTGGTTGCAGTCAGCACTTTTTCCTGTCTCATGAAATGTCTCTGATGAATTGCACCGCTCTCACTGCTATTACTACAAATAGGAGATGCAACTCCCCACCATCTGCAATAACGGTGCTTACAGAGACACATTAGCTGCATTTAAAATTATAACTCCTTCATAATATTCTAAATAATTCCTCTGAAGCATAGGAATAGAAATAAACTGTGAGGTCGCTGATTCCCAGCTATGCTTTCTTCAGGCAGCACTGAACTAAATCTACTACAAATATGGAGGCTTGCACATATGTAACAAATATTCTTGTCAACTCTTACCCATTTTTAGGGATTAGTCATAGTGTCTCTCATAGCATCCCTTTTGGAATAACTGGAAAATCTATTCTTTTATATTTCCATATTTTGCTACCCTATTACCAATGGGAATCAGAAATAAATCAATTCTCTTTGCCAATTTCATAGATCATTAACAAATTTCTCCTTTCTCTTTTTCCAATTTAAAACCCAGTAGGTAGAACTATTTAGCAAATAACAAAGTATAGTTTGCTAACGTAGGTGAACAAGTGTGAGGAAAAAATGATTCAGGGAGTAAAAATGATCATAGTAAAGTCTAGTTGCTGTTTATCCTTAACTAGATTTTGTCTTCGTTTCTAAAAAGATTTGACTGCTCATCTAAATTTCAACTCAGGATTGTAAGGGCCAGAGGATGCACTCAAGTTTCAGAGCAGTTCAGGGTATTACATTTTGGTTATGCCTAAAAATCGAGAATTGGCAAATTTTAATAAGCACGGGCTTTTACAGCTGCCTCCCGACACATCCAGGCTCAAATAGAAAAAACATTGCTTCCAGCTGAAGGGTTTTCCCACAGCCTCATCCAATCTGTTGTGGCTGACACCTGCTAACGGAGGAGAGGGGGAGCGTATAAAATGGACATGCTGCCACAGCCTATGGGTGTAAGGCAATGGCCATTCTTATCTGCTCAGTCAGAGGCTATATTTGTGTCTGTGGGTCATAAGTACTGCCAAAGTGGCAAGACTGCAGAGCTTGGCCCTACTGTACCATTGGCATAGAGGGGAACTGGAATAACATGTGCTTGTAGAGAGCTGAGCGGGTGTGTTTGTGATCTTTACCAGAAGAGCTCAGATGGCTGCAGACGTTATTTCACCATCCACCTCAGTCAAGGTACTTAACTGCAATCTCAAAGCTGCATCATCCTAACATAATCATCCAACCCATATAAAAGAAGCCACATTACACGATGAGTTTGTATACTTAAAGTGACCTATCATGGCTATAAGATTAGTGATAGCCATAAGGCTCACTTCTCACTCAAACTTCTCATGAGGCCTACACTGTGTGTCACTTAACAATGTGATGTAGTGTGGTCTGGGGAATTCCCACCCTTGCCGAGAGATTACCTGATCTTCATAATAATGAGACCAAAAACACTGGTTTCCCCAGGGACAAGGCCACTTTAGCAGAGATGCAAAATGAACCTTAAACAAAGCTCATCCTTACAAGAATTGCCTAAACTTCCTTCATGAAAGAAATATCTGGTAACTGACCTGAAGTGTACACAGATAAAGAAAAGGGGTAAGAATCCCTTGAACTCTGAGAACACTCTCTGGATGGAGAATCTTGAAAGCAGGGGAGTCATCTGACCCCTTTCTATATCTAGCCTATGCCACTAGCCATAGGCATAATGCATGCGCTCCTGTTATCCATCTTGTAAGAACATTAGCCATAGGCATCTAGCATATGCTCCTGCTATCTATCTTGTAAGAACACTGCCAGAATAAACTGTACAAGCATGACATGGTGTCTAAGACTCATCATGGGTGGAATTGGAGGAAGGGGAAAAGGTGCCGCTAGGGAAACTGGTTAACTAGGACCACTCTGGGGAAAGATAGGCTCCAGAGCATCTTCCGGTGGTTTTTCTCCCATTGTACTATCAACTGATCAACAGAAATGAATGAAACAATAAATAACTAAATGAGTATATCTTTTAGTTATACAGCTGGCTTGTTTGTAATACAAAGGATAATTGTTTGGGGGGATAGATAACTGAGTCTTCATGGTGTACTATGCAGTGCATGCCTGTATCACAACATCTTATCTACCTCATAAATACATACACCTACTATGTACCCATAAAAGTTAAAAAATTAAAGTACGTATATTCTAAAAAGTAAATGCAATAGGTGATTCTAGGGACAGCACTGAAGTCTAGTATTAGCTCTTAAGTGAAACACATTTGAAGGACTCCCATGGTATGTTTTATAAAAAATGTGAAGAAAGAAATTCTAAGTAAAAGAGGTCGAGGAATATGTATGTGATACCAATTCAAATGCTACCTATCTTAGAAAAGGAAGTTGTAGAGTAATTTTAACTAGAGCTTGCTGTAAGTCATTCAGCACATCTTTGGAATCGTTTTCTGTGACCAGTATCCAAGTATCTATAAGATAGGACTGCATAGTAAATAATACCACAGGTAGCTAACATGCCTGTGTGAAAAAGCGAGAGCCTTTGCTACTTCATAATCCAAAAGGGAGGGAGGAGATATTCCTCTCTCAAGAAAAGCAACAGAACTCATCTGAGTACAAAAAAGGAGCTAAGAAGAGATAAGAATCCATGCAAGGAGCCAAAACAGCCACAGAAAGTTAGTGCTGAACAATATACATAAATACCTGTTGAAGCAAGGAACTTCAGGACAGAGACCCAAAGTTATTTCTGGAAATAGTGAGAAGAATATTTGTTGGTGCTCAGAAATGCTTGAGACGCAACTACGGCACTCACAGTACTGGAATATGAGGCTGGCTTTGCACTCTACCATTTCATAACTGAGAGCCAAACTGGTGCAATTATAGTTGTTTTCTACCCTTTCAGTTTGATTTTACACTACTGGTTGATGTGAGTAGAAGAAGTGTGGTCTATCCAAAAAATTGAGGAGTTACTAAGTGGTCATCCTTGGGCTCATCATTGATGAGGAATAAAAATGAAGCCCAAAGTTGTCACTTCATTGTTCTTTATGTTCTAATTTTTAGGTTGTTGAATCATGAAGTGTTTGTGGGTAACTGAACCTACTTTTAAATTCTGCCTTACTCGCTTTTTAGCTCTCTGGCCTAGTCAAACCCACCAAACCTTGTAAATTTCACTTCTCTAATCTGTGAAGTGGGGATAACATTTTATGGCATGTGTATTGATATGGACTGAGTTTGTCCCCTTAAAATTCATAGGTTGAAATCCTATGCTAGTGGGAAATGGCAGTAGGAGGTGGAGCCTTTGGGAGGAGATTAGGCAATGTGGGCAGGGCCCTCATGATTGGCATTAGTGCCCTTACAAAAGAGACCCCAAGAAGATACCTTGCATCTTCCACTATGTAAGGTTACAGCAAAAAGATTTGTCTACATACCAGGAAAAGAGGCCCTCACAAGACACAGAATCTGCTGGTGCCTTGATCTTGCACTTCCCAGGCTCCTGATGATTCTGTTCTTTATAAGCTACCCAGGCTAAGATGTTTTGTTATAGCAGCTTGAATGGATTAATAACATTCAAACATGAAGGTCAGTGATTTATTTAGTCCTTTATAGAACCTGATGATCAAGGTTAGTGCTTTCCTTAGTGAGGAGGGTAAGGCAGCAGTGACCCCACAGGCACAATTTTAGACTGAGAGCCTCCTGTGTCTTCACAGCTCCCTGTGATTGCTCCTATCACACTACACCTTTCAGTATAGCATCTGTCTTCACAGATGTCTCCCCACTAGACTGTGAACTCCTAGAAAAAATGAATGGTGTCCTAGTCACTTTTGTGTCTATTATCTGGAAAATATAAGGACTAGGAAAATATGACACAAATAATTAAGTAAATAGGTCATATAACACTTTCAGTTAGGAAGATGTTAAATAGTAGCATATAAAAATTAACATATTGTTTATATCCCAAATCTGAAATAACACAGATAGTCTCAAATAAAATTTCATCAAGAATAACATGCACTCAAGGTAAGATTTGAAAGTACATTTAGTATAGCCAGTTTAGCTGCTGTTCGAAAATATGCACCCTGTGGGACTCTCAACTGAAGCTTATGTTGTTCACAAAGGCCAGTCCCTTAGAAGAACTTGAATTACAATTTGCATCCCCTCCTGTCCCCTACCCCCAGGATCACCCAAATCTCTGACCAGCTTATCAGCCACCAGTTTCTGTCTGACTTTAAGCCACTATGCCAGTTACTACAAATGAACTTGTTCTTAAAGAGATCTTTTGCCAAATTTTGAACTCACTTCTTTACACTTCCATTCTCTCGGGTATTCTGACCCTTTTGTGGCTTTCTCAATTGCTTTGAACTCTAATTCTTGTCCCCAAAGCACTGTAATTTCTACCAGCTTTGCTTGGCTTCTCAGTTTCTTCGAAGCTGCTTTCTTTCAGATTTTCATCCTCTGGAACCTGCATAACTTATGCATCTGCAAGTGCCCTGAGGGGGAAAAATAGTGGAGCAGATTGGAAAACATATTATTGGATTTTTTTTTTTTTTTTTTGCCAGCATGTTTGTTTTGAAATCCCTGGTAACTTTGATAGCTTTTCAATACCTAAAATCAGAGATTTAAAAAAAATACACGTTCTTCATTTTTCTGATTGTCAAAGACTAAATCTAGGCTTATTTGTTAGCAATATATTTTCTGCTGTTATCTAATAAGCTTCTAATCTATGGGCTGAAGTCCCTGTTTGGGGCTAATAAGTCATCTGCAAATTTCAGTCCCACTTCTCATGTGGGCTTTATCCTTTGCTTCCTCCTCACCTGCTCACTCAGTTCTCAGTCTCTCGGCTAAATGATGCCAAGTGGAAGGTTGAATGGGAAAGGCACACCCTTGTTCTCCTCAGTTGTCCAGTTATTTAATCCAAATATTTAACACATTTTCAAGCCTCTAAGATCAGTTTTTCACAATTTATTCACCTGATCACAAAGCAAATGCAACATATCTCAGGATTATTTTTTCAATAACACTCTACTTCCATTGCCAATTTCTGTAGTATTCATGGAACGTTACAGAAGAAACTACAGCAGACAGATCCTGAATTTTCAGTGGATTAATATTATAAAGGCTAAATTCTTGCTCACATTACATTCACATGGGACTGGGAAGCTCCTCAGGGCTGCTCTCCATGCAGTGACGCAGGGATCAAGGCCACTTCCATCCTTTGTCACATCATCTGGAACCGAGAGTCTACCATATCCTGGCGGGAAAAGTGAAATCTTGAGGATCTTATGAGTTATTTTAAAAACTAGCCCTGAAAGTGACTTATGCTACTTCCCTCTATAAACTACTGGCCAGAATTAGTGACAGGAATTTAACTAGATGCACGATGCCTGGGAAATGAGGACAAACATTCTCTACCACAGGTTGTGCACTAAAATAGTCGATGACCACCAAGCCCGAAAAGAACATTCACTTTGTATGGTGAAGTTCATTTAAACAAATAGATGGCTTAAAAATATTTTCTAACTTTACAATTTTACCTTTTCACTCACCTTTCTATTCTAGTTATCATGCAATTTTACCGAAAGCCAGTAAAACAGTTGATAATTTTAGGAAGCATCTAAATTTACAGTTATTCATAGATTATTAAACTATTTTTACGTATCATGTGTATTAATGCAAAACATTTAATTATATCTAATGCATTCCTTATAATTAAATACTTAATTTCTATTTTTTAATATTACAGCCCTAGTATGAATCATTGTCAGAAACTTAAAGCAGAAAACTCTTAAAAAGTCTATTTATTTGATGAATATGTTCACGGATTTATAAATGAGAATAGAATCATTTCATTCTATCACATGATTAGTAAGAGTTGAAAAAAATGGGCACGATTAACATACATTTTTGAGCAAATAGTTAATTATTTAAACCAAATTATCAGACACCAATTTGCTATCAATGCAACTGCAGAGACCAAATTGGTTTCAGAACACAGAGCTTCCAGCCTCTAAATGGAGAGTGTGACTTTCATGCTTCCTGTGGTGCATCAACTCTGAAATACCAAAGCCCACTTTCCATGTGATTTTAATGTTATACCACCTTTATAATTATAGAGCATAATTGTGAGATTAACTTGATATCTTATCTGGTACGCATTCATTCTCTTTTCTTCCCCCTCATGTAGTGTTTGTTCTGCTTATTCAACCTGGGAATGTCAATTTAGTTCCTCACTGCTTTGTCTTTGGGGTGCGTCTGTGTTGTAATTTCCTATTAATGAGTTTCTGTCTAGGTCCCTCAGTGGGAACATTCATGTTAAATCCTGTTCATAATTCTTTAGCTCAAGAGCACATCCATGTGACTTAATCCATGCATGGATTGTGTATGTTTATACATATTTACATATGCATCCAGGGAAATGTATTCAAGAAATATGATGTAAATTGAAGATGAAGAGATTAATAAGTATTTTAATTCTTATGTGTTTTCACCTTTATATTTAATTAGGGATGCTAATATTTTATGGCCACAGATGATGGATAGTGGTAGGATTGTGAGAGGAGGCAAAAATAATTTGGACATAGAGTGAGTGATGTATCATGTAAGTGGCAGAAACTGATATCTCTGGCTACCTTATTAAGATTAGATTGAGGGAAATGGCTGATAGGGATCAGAACTTAGTTTAAATGCAGAAAAGCAAGAAGAAATTTACATAAAAGCTAAACCCTCCAACAGTGAATCTAAAAATGTATAAAACTAAAGAGACCCACGCTTCTCATTTGGGTACTCATTGCTTTCATATTTTGCAGAGAAAGGGGGAAGCAAAAAGTTGAGAAAGAAGCATTTCATTTAGCTATTTTTTTCCACCTAATCATCCTCTGTTGTCAAGCTATATCTTAATTATTTGGTAGCCTGAACCATCTCTAATTTCTCCTCACTAAAGACTACAAGAATGAATTATAGTTTTGATGTAATTACAAAAGTGCATGCAGTTTTATCCTGTACCTTTATATGACCTGAATTACATAACGTCAAAAGGAATTTGATAAAAAGTTCACTTCATGGTAAGAGTACATTTACTATTATATCTATGTGATACATTTGAACAAATACATTAGAAAGGGACATTTGGCACAGGCTAAATTTCAGGAAGTCAGACTGAATGATGTTAAGAGAGAATATTAATCAGCTGGATATCACAGCACCTGAACACATGATCCTGTGTTTGAAAGGTAGCCTTTTTCTAAGGTCCCATTTTTATTGATCCTGATAGCTTTTGTGTCATATCCATTAATTCCATCAAATCAAAGAGGAAGATTAGGGTCATAAAAAAGGAAGCAGTACCCAGTCCATTTGTCTAGGTTGGCAGTAGCAGAGCCAAAAGGAGAAACAAGCTGGAGAAAAGTTGAATTGAGTCTAAACTTTGTATGAGCAAACCCTTAACTGTTCTTTCTCTATACACAGAAGAGGCTACACCTGCTTCCTAAAACAACAAAAACAACAACAAATAATACCCATAAATAACACACAGTTCCTAGGATCGTTGTTTAGGTGTCAAAGAGTGATCCTAAAGTTTTATATGATACCCAAGTTAAATAAATTTTCCTTATCAGACTTAGCAAGATTGTAAACATCTTTAATCAAGTGACCTTTATTAGTTACGGTAAACGATCCACCATTAAAGAAGAAAAAAAAGAAATGAGACCCTAAAATAGAGTAATTTAAATAAGTTTATTCCTCTAACATGGCAGTCTAGTTCATTAAAGATGACTGTTCACTTTTTCTTCATAAAGTTTCCAGATTGTTGCTGCTGCAACAATCTCTAGATTGTTGTATTCCACAGTGTGGGAAAAATTGACTGATGGCTGCATCTGCATTTTAGATCACAGGAAGGGGCAAAAATGTCAAGGGCCAAGAAGAAAGGCCTTTCTTTAAGTTGGAAATGGCTGAAAGGAAGCTCATGTCCTGACGTATGCACCTTTATTGTTCCAAATCTAGTTGCATTGTCCTAAGTAGATGCAAGGTAAGCAGGAAAAGATAGTTACGTGTATTAGAAAACTGAGAACACAGTTTTTAAGGATACTAGCCTGCTGCCACAGGACATGACTTCCCTAATCCAACCTCTTCCATCTTTTCTAAATGCCTATCCCTTCATGAGATATGCATTCAGTGCTAATGGCCTTGCTTTAATGGATTAACTCACAACTAACTAGGGGTCAAATAGTTCCTAGCTGCCTATGTGTGTCCACTACCTGGAATCAGTAAGAGCTTTGATTTATCTTTTCTTATCAAATCCAATAAATCTACAAAATAACTGCATAAACTTGTAGCCACAAACTGACCACATTCCTCATAAAGTAAGAGTTTGCCTTGCTATCCAACAAGGGACATGTAATAATATCAGGACCAAGGAGGATGTAGGTTTGAAAGTTGATTACAGATTTCCAGACTTTAGACACTGAGCTGTATTTCAAAATTCACAATGTAATTGACTTAAAATCAGAACTCTTGAGTAAAATAATAAACTAAGTGTTTAAAAAGATTAACGACAAATAAAAACTCAAACTACTCACGCAGCAAGTCGAATAGCTCAATCAGTGGGAAATTCTTGTCAGGCACTTTGATGTGATCATTTTTACCAAAAATATCTCCGTAAATTGCCATGTGATTAAACCAGAATCATTTATTTACAAATTCTAATTTGTAAGACATCAAGCATATGTTTTCCAGTCTATTTAATTTTCCTAAGTACTCTCTTGGACATTTTGGTATTAACAAGATCTTTCTTTCATTATATCTTATAGTCTTGAATAATTTGGCTATAGTAAAAATGATTAATGAGCCCAAAAGCAGATTGTGTGCATATGTCGTATATGAGTATTACCTATGCAGTAACTGTTCTTTACCCAAGGTAAAGGCTTCCCCAAAGAACAGAGAGATTTTCTGCAGAGGTTACTTGAAAAGTCAAAGCAGTATTAGTGAGCCTCTATCAAATTCTGCACAAGGACATACAGTTGATTAAGTATTGTATGAAAAATACCTCCACCAGTCCCTCCATACTCACATATGTCTTGTCAGCTGTCAGAAAAGTCTCTTGATTGCTTGCCAGTCTTTTTCTTATAGTGACCACAACCAAAAAAAATGATAAAATACTTGTGTCAGATACCTAAGCCAGCTCTGTCTTACAGCCTTGCATCCAAGTCAAGCCTATAAATCCTCTCTCCATAAACATCCCTAATTTGGCTTCTTCTTCCATGGGCCCACTCTCTCACCCAGCTGATGAGTCAGTCAGCAATGCCAGGGAAATGATAGCTTTGAAAAAGATAAGGAAGAGGAGCACTATCATTTATCCCCCATGGAGTCTCACCTGTCCAAGTGCTTTCTGGTTGCTGACTGATCCAGAGGAAACTCAAGGTAGAAGTAGGGAAATATCATGTGGGAGGAAAGATATAGTCAGGGCAGAGAAACAGGCAGGTCACTATAGGCATCACACCATTGGTCCTTCTTTACTTGATTTGCTTGTGAAGGGTGCTTTGGGTTTAGAGTTGGGTTAATAACATAACTACAGAAATTTAGTTGGAACAAACTAAAGACAGCAAAAAAGTTTCCGTTAATAAGACATATTGTTATTTATTTTGGCCAATAATGTCTATCTATAAGATATGCACAGACAGACAAGATTATCTTTAATGCTGTCACACCAAGTATTTCAATTATTTTCTCCTTTTAGCCACATGGTAGAACTGCACTCCTTTTGAAGTTAATAAGCCAAACTTGACTTGCTTTGAGTGATCAGACAGGAGAAGCCAAAGCATAGACTGTTCTGGTACCCACAGTTTAAGAGAACCACTGTCCATGCTCCCCAGAAGGCTTTATTCCTTCCGCATTCAGTTTCCATAAACAAAGGGGAGACTGAACCCTTTTCTCATAAATCCCTGGTAGAGGCCTGCGCCAGCCTGAATGATTTCCTTATTTATTCCCTATGCCAACCCATGCTCCTCCCCTCATCTCTGGGGTATTACATACTCAGTGACTCAAAGAACAGTTCAGTTGGATTTCAAACAAGTTCTGTTGATAAAAGTGAAAGGTGTTCACCTAAGCCAAAGTTTTCTGTGTGTTTGTTTTTGTTTTTGAGACAGAGTCTCTCTCTGTCACCCAGGCTGCAGTGCAGTGGTGCAATCTCAGCTCACTGCAACCTCCACCTCCCAGGTTCAAGCAATTCTCCTGCTTCAGCCTCCCAAGTAGCTGGGATTACAAACGCGCGCCATCATGCTCAGCTAATGTTTGTAATTTTGGTGGAGATGGGGTTTCACCATGTTGGCCAGACTGGTCTTGAACTCCTGACCTCAAGTGATCCACCTGCCTCGGCCTCCCAAAGTGCTGGGAGTACAAGTATGAGCCACTGCGCTTGGCCCAAGCCAAAGTTTCAAATGGTGCACATTCCCCAAAAATGGTGCCCTGTGAATTAGTGTGTGATTATATGCAAACAGATGATCATGAAATAATTATAGATAGTAGACCATAAATGGCACAAACAGACAATATTGTAAGAAATCAGGAAGTGAGGGGGATTTAAGTGCTCACCGAAATGGCACATGAACAAATAGTCTGTGAGTTGTTGAATGTGACTGTCATTGTAAAGAATTGCGAAGTGTCTTTTAGCATGCCTCTAACATGGTAACCATGTTGTTTTGTATTTTATTTTATTTTATTTATATAAGGAAGAGCTGGCAGGGCACAGTGGATCACACCTGTAATCCCAGCTCTTTGGGAGGTTGAGACAGGGAGATCACCTGATGTCAGGAGTACGAGAGCAGCCAGGCCAACATGGTGAAATCCTGTCTCTACCAAAAATGCCAAAATTAGCTGGGCATGGTGACGCGCCCCTGTAATCCCAGCTACTCGGAGGCTGAGATGAGAGGATTGTTTGAACCTACAAGGCAGAGGCTGCAATGAGCCGAGATCACGCCACTGCAGTCCAGCCTGGACAACAGAGTGAGACCCTGTCTCAAAAAAAAAGAGAAAAAGAAAAAACAGCTGACAAGATGTTTACTGGGTTTTCTAACTCTGAGATAAGCTATAGCTAATTAGACTGGAGAGATCAAGAATATCTTCAGAGATGAAGGACATCTACTTGCTCCTTGAAGGATAGAAAGACTGATTCAGGCAATCATGTTATAGAATAAGTAAAACTGTAGAAGTTGGAAAGCACAAAAAAAAGTAGTGATAAAATGATGATAGGTAGCATTGATTGAGTGCTTACTGCTTGTAAACAATAAAATGACAGTTTTACATGGATAAAACCACTTAAGTTTCTCAACCTGGTGACGGAGGTTCTTTACCTTCATTTTGTAGCTGTGAAAACTGAGACAAAATGAGGTTAAGAAGCTTGTCCAAAGTATTCCCACTTACCTACTCCGCTCTATTTCCTTTGACAAAGTGAACTGAATGGAAGGTCATTATAAGGGACACTGTAGAAGTAAGAATGGAAAGCTAGAGTGAGGCCAGCTGCTAGGGGAGCCACACATGCCAGACTAAGGAGTTTGGGCAAAATCGAAAGATATTAAATCTGCTTTCAGGATTCTTATATTTTTGTTGAGTGAGGTAAACATTAGCAAAGACTAAAATGACAGTGTGTAGCAAGAGATGTATTGCACACAAGCACAGGTAAACAACTAGCACAGACAATACAAGTGCAGGTCATTTAACTTGTGCTTGAATTAAAAATAAAGTGATATCTTACCCAAGCCTTAGAAGATCTTAAATTTTGAAATTTTGAATACATTATTCTATGCACTAAATTGATTACAAAGGTGTGGGGAAGGTTCTTTAAATTTCTCTGTTTAAAGAAGATATACAACCTTCACTGTAGCAGCATTTAGATATTATTGTCTCACTATCCACTGATATCAGGCTGGTTTGGCTAGGATGTATTAAACTGGGGTTTCACCCCTACCTAACCAGATTATCCCATTTCTAATCTTAAATGTTTCAGTCTATTTATTGGAAGAACTGAGTTTTATATCTAGCTGAAGAAAAAAGATAATTACACGCTATAGTAAATATTCTATCCTGTTTCCTGGTTGTTCAAAATTTCTGACCTTAAATACAAGTAAAATCTGTGGTTAACTGAACAGAATCTGATTCTCGGCATTAATAGCATTCCATACAGTCTACTAAAGATAACCTTTTATTGCATTTCTCATAAGGAGATCAGAGGGGATGGTGAACCATCTTCCTATAGCTTTTCTCTCTATTCTAAAAGCGTACATTGCATCCCTGTGGAGATACAAGAAAGGGAGATTCTTCAACCTTTGTTCCCTTTTGGTCATTTTCTTTTAGGGCAATCTCCTCTCACATCTGCATGCACCTGATCATGCATGACTTATTCTTGCTGGAAGTTTGTGACTAGTTCTCAAATTGAGCTGCAAACGGCTCCTCTGTGCAGGACTACTCACTGACAGCCCTCTCGTAATAGGGAATGTGATTGTTGTTCTTCCCCTCTGTGGGTTTTTGTTGTAGTTGTTATCGTTGGCTTCTTTTCCCCCCCAGTGGCATCTTGAAAAGAAAAAAAAAACATACACACACACACACAAAACAACATTCAACCTCTAACTTATTGAATTTTGGAAACTCAAAATAGTATGGTGAGAAGATTTGTAATTATACCTATCTCTCAGGGCATAATGACTTAATTAATATACCCTTCACGAGATTTTGCTCTGTGGGAAGCACACAGCTGCACTGGCGGATGGAAATTAAGGTATCGTGAAGTGCAGAACTTGAGTGTTTTGATTGTGTGTGTGTTTTAAATGTTTAATAGAGATTTTTTCTTCCTTTTGGTTTAATTTGTGCACAGAAATCAGCTCCTCCCCTTCATCAGCCTGTAGATGATAAATGGTAAGGAGGACAAACGTATGGAAAGTTGAAGCTGCTCAAGTTGCTAATGACAAAATCAATCATAGCTGGATATCCATGGCTCAAGGCTATTTCGAAACATTTATGCTATTTGTTCTATTTTGCACAATTATTCAACCTAAGAGTATTCCCAAGATGGTTTGGAATTAGATTTTTATTTTCACTCTCACTGCCTGCCTGGATTTTTTAGAGATCTTATATTTCTCTATTTTTTTCAGTTTTTGAGAACTCATGTAAGTTCATGCCTTCTTCCTTTTAAAAAGTGACTTTGGCCAGAAGCAGTGGCTCATACCTGTAATCCCAGCACTTTGGGAGGCCGAGGAGGGCGGATTATGATGTCAAGAGATCAAGACCATCCTGTCCAACATGGCGAAACCCTGTCTCTACCAAAAGTACAAAAAAAAAAATTATCTGGGTGTGGTCACACGCACCTGTAGTCCCAGCTACTCGGGAGGCTGAGGCAGGAGAATCGCTTGAACCTGGGAGGCGGAAGTTGCAGTGAGCCGAGATCATGCTACTGCATGTCACCAGCCCGATGACAGAGTGAGACTCTGTCAAAATAAATAAATAAATAAATGTGACTTTATTGCGTTATACTTGAAAGTTATTTTTGCTTATGAGAAGCAATAACTGCCCTCTTTGATCCATTTGCACTAACTCCCAGGAAAGCTCAAAAGTCAGGTATAATTTCAAGACCCTTGAGCACTTCCGACAGAGGGAAACTGTGCTGATGCAGTCCTGCCTCGGCTAGGGCAGCATGGGAGTGTTCCACATTCTAGAACTTTCTTTTTCTGTCTTTCTCATGCTTGTGCTCTCTTTCTCTCTCTTTTTCATACAAACTTTTAGAAAGAATAAATTGATATATGTATGAGTGATTTTGACTATTAGGTAAAATTTATGTGTTGTGAACCTGGGTAACAAGAAGCCAGGAAAAGCCCAATCTAGTAAAACAGAAAGAAGACTGGTGAAATCAAAGGCCGTTTAAACCAAAGGTCAAGAGAAAAGTTAACAAACACAGTAAAGAGGAGGCTAGAAACAGAATTTTACTGGCTTCTTGATGGCTGTTGTCATGGTGGATTTTTATTCTGTTTTGTTTTTAAGCTAAAGAAGGTCAAAAAATTCTATTATTTCACTTTTATTATTTGTAGAACAAAATGGGCAAAAACAAAATCTAGCCGGCTTCATAAGGACCAGGAAGAGACACTTTCAGTGATTTAGATGTTAGGGTTCAGAAAACAATACCCCAAAACGAAGGCCTTAGAAGCAGCCTCAGAAACAAAAGTTTTTCCCTGACCTTCTCCTGTCCAGTCTCTCAGTCCCTTTCTCCCACTAGACTAGCCATAAAAATTAGAATCTTTCTTTCCCAAGACGAGTCATAGAAACCATAACCCCTTTCCCGAAAGCCAGCTATAAGACCTAGAAATATTCCTCTAATTTTCTCTCAACCTTTCTGGATAAAAACTCACTGAAAAGAAATTATTTGACATACCTTGTTTGACTGTAGATCATAAGATCCCTATTCCCCCTATTCCAGAGAGGGCCCTGACCCACACCAAGAGAAAGGAATGCATGCTCAGACAGGCTCAGAAGAATCTAGAAAGACGGGCCTTGCTGGGTTTCCCCACTCAGTCCACTAGCATTAAATCATACCCATTTTGTTGAATCATGTTTCTACATAGCTGTACATATTTTGTTGAACCTAAGCACAACAAAGACAATTTCCTCTGTATCTTTGTGTTTTCATTCTAAAGGCCCCCGTGTACACGCAGTAAATAAATTTTTATGCCTTGTTTCCAATTAATCTTCATTTTGCATGTTACTTTTTCAGCGAAGCTTCAGAGGAAAAAGAGGAACTCAGCCCTTGGTGCTACATAAACAATGAATGTCAAAAATCTACAGGAATCATATTCAAAAGTCTGAAACAAAATCTACAGATACACCTGAGATTTTTCTGAAACATCTTGGGCCACTAGAGAGGCTCCAAGCATCTGAATATGCATCCACTGAGTCATAAAGGTTACAAAAGAATAAGTGTAAAGTCTGAGAATTAGCAAGTAATAAGTTTGACATTGAGATGAGGCATACACTTAGAACCCAGAAGACTGGTGCTGGATTCCCAACTCTCCAACTCTTACCAGCTGTATGAATGGGGACAAAGTGAGTGAACTGTGAACTCTCTGGTGGCACAAAGGTCTTGCCTAAACGCTGTGCCAAGAGGACTGACCAAACTTTATCCTGGCATCCCCCTACAATATGTCATGCTCCTAAAGGTATCAACAGCCCCCAGACTGAACCTTTCTTCAATAAAATGCAATGCTGGCAACTGAAAAATATATTTTGTCCAACCCATTTGCCAAATGTCTTCCACTGCCTTTTGACTGATGCCCTCTCCTATAAGTTTCCATTTCCCTTAGTCTTCTTTTTGTTCTCTTTAGTTCTCCAACCCAAATTTGGTTGCTTTTTTTCACTCCCCCATAGCCTCTTTATGTTCCCTGCTTGTTATGTCTTTAAAAATTTAAATCATCTTTGTCTTAGTTGGAGTTAAGCTTAGTTTATACTGGAGTCTCTCTCCCTTACTGCAGTAGTCTGAATAAAATCTATCTTGTCACCTTTACCAAGTGTTCATTGCTTTTTTTCTTGGACAGTTTTCTTTTACGCCTCAGTTTTTTGTCTCTAAAATGGGGGTACTTACAATACTTTCCCTCAGGTTTGTCATGAAAATTAAATAGATAAATATTTGTAATGTGCCATATGTGTTTATTGAATAAATACAGCACATTTATTGAATAAACACATATGACACATTAATTTTAAAATTTAATTTAAAAATTAATTTTAAAAATTTTCAGCAAATTTACAGTAACCCTAACAATATAGACATTTAAACTTTACAATGATTTTTCTGTAAAGATTCCACATTGGTTTGTAGTGATCTTCTGGCTCCAGAATACTACTCCAATGTCACAATTCAAGGTCAAGTGTATTAATCATTCCTTTCAAATACCCACTCTGATTTCCACCTGTGGTGCTCATTTCTGCTCCTCTGTGACATGGCAGCATCACGTGCAGTTTCTGTAGTCTTACTTATGTATCTTTCTCTATAAAAATCTCGCATCCTTTTCTCTACAGTACCAAGCATTTTGATTATACCTCTGCCATAAAACTCAGTACAGTATCTATCTACCTTTCTTATTTGATGTCCTTGTATTTCAAGGGCTTATAAATTTTTGCTGTCCAATTTATAAAGTGTGTTTATACTCATGATATTGTTCAATTCTTACAATTCCATGACATATTTTTATTTTCTTTCCAATTTAATATACACAGAAACAAAGTCGTGGATAGTAAATAACTGAACCAGTTCAATTTACTTGAAAATGATGAGACCAACACTTGTTCACAGTTATTCTGTTCAATAGAAATATAGCTTTACTACTTTTTAGATGAGCTCTTATGGGCCAACTAATGAATTGTTTGGAGCCTATGTAAAATGGGATTGGCCAGGCACAGTGGCTCACACCTGTAATCTCAGCACTTTGAGAGGCTGAGGCAGGCAGATCACCTGAATTCAGGAGTTTAAGACCAGCCTGGCCAACATGGTGAAACCCCATCTCTACTAAAAATACAAAAAAAAAAAAATTAGCTGGGCATAGTGGTGGATGTCTGTAATCCCAGCTACTCATGAGGCTGAGGCAGGAGAATCGCTTGAACCTGGGAGACTGAGTTTACAGTGAGCCGAGACCATGCCATTGCACTCCAGCCTGGGCAACAGGAGTGAAATTCTGCCTCAAAAAAAAAAAAAAAAAAAAAAAAGGGACTATGATATGCACTTCAGAAGGCTATTGTGACACCCCCAAACCATGGCATATATTACATATATTAAAGTGATTTTGCTTCACAGAAGACTATTAACAAGTGCTTTCACCCTCCTTTTGGTCAGCAAAACAATGGTGTCTTAAAGTCTCTGCTAAAATAGCCTTTCAGAAGCAGCACAAAGTTCAAGTTAGATGAAACAAAAAGAGGTTGCTAATTTCAATTAGAAATTGCCAATGTAGATACTGTATAGCACATAGATTGGACACGCTTTCTTTAACCAAAGCATGGAGTTTTGTGATGCGCTGAGTCATACAATCATGAGATCCTTGAGTTTTCTCCTTTTCACTTTTTAAGAAAGAAAAAGTCTAGGTCTGAATGAGACTGACTAACTATTATACTAAATCATCAGAAAAGCTTGAAATTATTCAGAGGGTGGTGCAAGATGACAGATTAGAAGCCTACACTGTTCGTTCCCCCACTAGAACATCAAATTTTAACAACTATCTGCACACAGAAAAGCACCATCACAAAAAAGAAGAAATCAGGTGAGTAATCAAAGTACCTGATTATTAACTTAATGTTATGAAAAGAGGCATTGAGGACGGCAGGAAAAAGACAGTCTTGAACTACTGATGTCGCCCTTGCCCATTCCCCTGTAGCAGCCATGCAGCAAGAGAACCTGTGCACTTTGGGGAGGGAGAGCACAGCAATTGGGAGACTTTACGTTGAACTCAGTGCTGCCTTGTCAGAGCAGAGAAAAAAAGCTGTGCTGGGATCAGTCAGAGACCTTGAACTTGGAGGAAGTATTTGGACCAGCCCTATAATGAGAGGAATTGCACCTCCCAGAAGTCAGAGCTTGAATTTTTTGGTAAAACTTGCCATTGCAGGCCGAAGTGCTTCTGGGGTCCTATTAGGTAAACTTGAAAGGCAGTCTAGGACACAAAGACTGGAATTCCTAGCCAACTCCTAGTGCTAGGCTAGGCTTAGAGCCAGTGAACTAGGGTGGCATATGATCTTCGGAGATTCTAGCTGGCATGGCAAAAAAGAAAGAGGGAAAAGTAAAGTGGACTTTGTTTTGTACTCTAGGTACCAGTTCGATCACGGAGCAACAAGTAGGCCCTTGAGGTCCCCAAGTACAGACCTAGGTTCTTGGACAGCATTTCTGGACCTGCCCTTGGCCGGAGCAGAGCACATTGCCCTGAAGGGTGAGTCCCAGGCCTGGCAACGTTCACCACAGACTGACAGAAGAGCTTTTGGTCTTTAAATGAACAACAGCAGCTGCCTGGCAGAAGCCTCTGTGGATTGGTGGTGATGGTGGCCACTAGCAGAGAGGCTCCTCTGCCTATGCAAAGGGGAGGGAAAGTGGGAAGGCCTTTGTGTTCGGATTGGAGTGCCAGTTTAGTCACAGTAGAATAGAATGCCAGGTATATTGCTAAGATTTTTGACTCCAATCCCTGCAACTCAAACAGTATCTCTGGATGTGCTTGGATCCTGGGGGAACTTGCTATCTTAAAGGAAAGGATATTGGGCAAGACCCAGTGTTGTGATGGTTTCAGGTCTCACACAGCACAGTCCCAGTTGTGATTGCCACAGTGGTGCTTACATCATCACATTTCCAGTGCCAGATGGCTCAGTAAAGAGAGAGCCTCCATATGATTAGGAGAAAGTGAGGGAAAAGAACACAAATTTCCGCCTGGTAATACAGCGAAATCTTCCAGATCTTATCTAAGACCACCAAGCTGGCAAATCTATGAGTCTGCAGAAATTGCAGCATTATTGATTTTGGGGTCCAAGTTCCCTCAAACACTTGGAAAGTCTTTCCAAGAAGGAAAGGCATAAACAAAGCAAAACTGTGAAGTCTACAATAAATAACCAACTCTTCAATGAGCAGACTCCGAGGAACATCTATTAGCATCAACATCATCCAGGGAAACATGGCCTTACCAAATAAACTAAATAAGGCACCAGAAACTAATCCTGGAGAAACAGAGATATATGGCTTTTCAGAGAGAGAATTCAAAACAGATGTTTCAATGAAATGCAGAGAAATTGAAGATAACACAGAGAAGGAATTCAGAATTCTATTAGACAAAATTAACAAAAAGATTGAACTAATTAAAAAGAATCAAGCAGAAATTCTAAATCTTAAAAATGCAACTGACATGCTAAAGAATGCATCACAGTCTCTTGATAGCATAATTGATCACACAGAAGAAAATTAGTGATTGTGAAGTTAGGCTATTTAAAAAAACACAGTTGGAAGAGACAAAAGAAAAAAAGAATAAAATAAAAATAATGTGAGAGGCCAAGGTGGGTGGATCCTGAGGTCAGGAGTTCCAGACCAGCCTGGCCAAAATCTTTACTAATATTTGTAAAAATACAAATATTAGCTGGGTATGGTGGCTGGTGCCTATAATCCCGGCTACTCAGGAGGCTGAGGAATCAGAATTTGCTTCCACCTAGGAGGCGGAATTTGCAGTGAGCCAAGATGGCGCCATTGCACTCCAGCCTGGGAGACAGGGTGAGATTCCATCTCAAAACAAACAAACAAACAAAAGAAGCACTCCCTAGACGATCTAGAAAACAGCCTTAAAAGCACAAGTCTAAGAGTTATTGGTCTTAAAGAGGAGGTAGGGAGATAGGAGTAGAAAATTTATTCAAAAAGATAATATCAGAGAAATTCCTAAACCTAAAGAATGATATCAACATTCAAGTAAAAGGAGGTAGGACACCAAGATTTAATCCAAGGAAGACTACCTTAATAATATTTAATAATCAGAATCAAAAGATGAAGGATAAAGAAAGAATCCTAGAAGTAGAAAGAGAAAAGAAACAAACAACACACAATGGCACTCCAATATATCTGGCAAAAGACTTTTCAGTGGAAACTTTACAGGCAAGAAGCGAGTGGCGTGACATATTTAAAGTCCTTAAATAAAAGATTAAAAAAACCTCTCAGCATAGTATATCTGGTGAAAATATCCTTCAAACATGATGAAAAAATAAAGACTCTTTCAGACAAGGAAAAGATGAGGCATTTAATCAACACCGGAGCTGTCCTACAAGAAATGCTAAAGGGAATTATTCAGTCTGAAAGAAAAAGACATTAATGAGCAAGAAGAAATCAACTGGAGGTACAAAACTTATTGATAATAGTAAACACATTGAATAACACAGAATACTATAACACTGTGATTGTGGTGTGTAAGTGTCTCTTGACATAGGTAAAAAAGACTAAATAATAAACCAATAAAAAATAATAACCACAACAACTCTTCTAGACATAGGCAGTACAATAAAACATAAAGAGAAACAACAAAAAGTTAACAAGTGGGAGGATTAAATGAATACATAGGGTTTTTTTTTTTAATGTTTGTTATGCAATCAGTGTTAAGTTTTCATCAGTTTAAAGTAATGGGCTATAAGGTAGTGTTTGCCCACCTCATGGTAACCTCAAATAAAAAAACATTGAACAGATAAACAAAAAGTAAAACACAAGAAATTAAATCATACCACCAGAGAAAATCATCTTCACTAAACAGAAGTTAGATAGGAAAGAAAGAAGAGAAAATCATAAGACAACAAGAAGGCAAATAACAAAAGGACAGGAGTCAGTCCTAATGATATTACTTATCAGTAATAACATTAAATGTAAATGGACTAAACTCTTCAATGAAAAGTCATAGAGTGGCTGAATGAATGAAAAAACAAGACCCAATGATTCATTGCCTGGAAGAAACATACTTCACCTATAAAGACACACATAAACTGAAAATGAAAAGATAGAAAAAGATATTTCACGCCAATAGAGATTTAAATAAAGCAATAGTAGCTATACTTATATCAGAGAAAATAGATTTCAACACAAAAACTATAAGAAGAGACAAAAAGTTTATTATATAATGATAAAAGGGTCATTTTAGCCAGATGATATAATCATTATAAATATATATGCACCCAAACTTGGAGCACTGAGATATATAGAGCAAATATTATTAGACTTAAAGAAAGAGATAGACCAAATACAATAATAGTTAAAGACTATTTATTACATTCAGCATTGAACATATTTCCCAGACAGAAAATCAACAAAGAAACATCAGACTTAATCTACACTATAGAACAATTATTAGGGAAACCAGCCCCCAATATTTCAATGTATGTTCTTTCTATTTTCCCTAAGTGTTGGCCTGAGAAATAAACAGAAAGAGTACAAAGAGAGAAATTTTACAGCTGGGCCTCTGGGGGTGTCATCACATATTGGTAGGACCATCATGATGACCCTGAGCCACAAAATCAGCAACTTTTTATTAGGGATTTTAAAAGGGGAGGGGGTGTACAAATAGGGAGTAGATCACAAGGATCACATGCTTCAAAGGGCAATAAAGATCACAAGGCAAGGCAAAATTAGAATTACTGATGAGGGTCTATGTCCTGCTGTGCACGCATTGTCTTGATAAACATCTTAACAGGAAATAGCATTGGAGAGCAGACAGCCAGTCTGACTAGAATTACCAGGCTGGAATTTCCCAATCCTAGTAAGCCTGAGGGTACTACAGGAGACCAGGGCATATTTCAGACCTTATCTCAACTGCATAAGACAGTCACTGTCAGAGTGGCCATCTATAGACTTACCCCCAAGAATGCATTCCTTCCCCAGGGTTACTCCTTGCTGGGAAAAGAATTCAGTGATATTTCTCCTACTCACACATCTGTCTATAGGTTTTGTGCAAGAAGAAAAATATGGCTTTATTCTGCCTGATCCCGCAATCAGTCAGACCTTATGGTTATCTTCCCTGTTTCCCTGAAAAATCGCTGTGATTATGTTCTTTTTCAGGGTGCACTGATTTCATATTGTTCAAACACACATGTTTTACAATCCATTTGTATAATAGTGGTCCTGAGGTGACGTACATTTTCAGCTTACGAAGATAGCATGATTAAGGGATTAAAGACAGGCATAAGAAATCATAAGAGTATTTATTGGGGAACTGATAAATGCCCATGAAATCTTCACAATTTATGTTCAGAGATTGCAGTAAAGAGAGGTGTAAGAATTATAAAACTATTAATTTTGGGAACTGATAATTGTCCATGAAATCTTCACAATTTATGTTCTTCTGTCTTAGCTCCAGCCAGTCCATCCGTTCGGGGTCCCTGACTTCCCGCAACAAACAATTGACCTAATATATATTTACAGAACATTTCCTTGAAAAGCTGCAGAATACACATTTTTCTCCACAGCACATGGATCACTTTCAAGAAGAAGCCATTTATTAGGTCACAAAACAAGTCTTATAACATTTTGAAAAGTTGAAATATCAAGCATTTTCTCTGACCTTATAGAATTAAACTAAAAATCAATGATGAGGAGTTTTGGAAAGGATATAAACATGTGGAAATTAAATAATATGCTCTTGAATGACCAGTGAGTCAATAAAAATATTAATAAGAAATTGAAAAATTTCCTGTAATAAATGAATAATGGAAACACAACATCCCAAAACCTATGAGATCCAGTGAATGAAGTACTAAATGAGAAAGTTATAGCTACAAGTGCCTATGTCATAAATGAAAAACTTCAAATAAACAATCTAATGACGCATCTTCAAAGACTAGAAAATAAAGAGTAAATTGAACTAAAACCTATTACTAACAAATTAAAGATTAGAGCAGAAATGAATAAATTTGAAAAGGAGAAAAAATACAAAAGATCAATGAAGGAAAAATTCAGTTTGTTAAAAACACAAACAAAATTGGCAAACCTTTATCCATTCTAAGAAAAAAAAGAGAGAATACCAAAACAAATAGAATCAAAGATTAAAAAATGAGACATTAAAACTGCAGAAATCATACTGCAGAAACTCAAAGGATAATTAGTGTATCATATGAGCAACTATATTCCAATAAGTTGGAAAAATCTCAAAGAAATGGATAAATTCCTAGGTACATACAATCTACCAAGATTAAACCACGAAGAAATTCAAAACCTGAAGAGATGAATAAAAGGTAACAATATAGAAACCACAATAAAAAGTCTTCCAGTAGGAAAAAGGCTGGAATCTGATGACTTTACTGCTGAATTCTACCAAACGTTTAAAGAATAAATATGAATCTTACTCAAACTCTTCCCAAAAATAGAAGAGGGAATACTACCAAACCCATTCTATGAGGCCAGTATTATGCTGATACCAAAAACAGACAAGGAGATATCAACAAAAGAAAAATACAGGTCAAAATCTCTGATGAATATTGATGCAAAAATTCTCATCAAAATATTAACAAACCAAATTCAATGAGAAAGAGATAATTCATCACGACCAAGTGGGATTTATTCCAGGCATGCAAAAATGGTTGAACATTACCAAATCAATCAATGTGATATATCATATCAACAAAATGGACTAAAACCATATGATAATTTCAATTAATGCTGAAAAAGCATTTGATAAAGCTCAACATCCCTTCATCGTGAACCCCCTCAAAAAACTGGTTATACAAAAAGCATACCTCAACATAAAAAAGCCATATGTGACAAATCCACAGCGAGCATTTTACTGAATGGGGAAGAAAATGAAAGTTTTTCCTCTCAGATCTGAAACAGAATAAGGACGCTCACTTTCACTACTATTGTTATATTGTTATATTTCAACATAATACTGAAAATCTTATCTAGAGCGATCGGACAAGAGAAAGAAATAAAAGACATCCAAATCGGAAATGAAGAAGTCAAATTATCCTTGTTTGAAAATGATATCTTGTATTTGTAAAAACCTAAAGAAACTATCAAAAAACTACTAGACTGATAAATTCAGTAAAGTTGCAAGGTTCAAAATTAACATAGAAAAACATTCAAATTGGATTCAATGCATACTTCCCGGTTGTTGGGTGCACCAAAATCTCACAAATCACCACCAAAGAACTTACCCATGTAACCAAATGCCACCTGTTCCCGAAAAATCTATGAAAATTAAAAAAAAATAAAAAAACATAAATCAGTAACATTTCTATATGCCAATAGAGAACAATCTGAAACAGAAATAAAGTAATCCCATTTACAATAGTCACAAATAAAATACCTAGGAATTAATCAAAGAAGTGAAAGATCCCCACAAAGAAAACTATAAAACACTGATGAAAGAAATTGAAGAGGACATAGAAATGAAACAACATTCCTTGTTCATGGATTGAAAGAATCAGTATTATTATAATGTTTATACTATCCAAAGCAATCTATACATTCAGTGAAACTGCTATCAAAATACCAATGACATTTTTTTTAAAAAAATAGAAAAAAGCAATCCTGAAATATATATGGAATCACAGAAGATCAAGACTATTTAAGGATATTCTGAAAAAAAAAAGAACGAAACTGTTGGATCCACATTACCTGACTTCAAATAATACTATACAGTTATAGTAACCAAAACATCATGGTACTGGCAGAAAAACAGACACATTGGGCCAATGAAATAGAACAGAAAACTCAGAAATAAATCCATACACCTAAGGTGAACTTGTTTTCAACAAAGTGCCAAGAATATGCACTGGGAAAAAACACAATCTCTTCAATAAATGGCCCTGGGAAAACTGGATATCCATGTGCAGAAGTATGAAACTTGATCCCTATCTTGCCTTATACAAAAATCAAATCAAAATACATTAAAGATTTAAATCTACGGCCTCAAACTATGAAACGACCACAAAAAAATAATTGGAGAAACTCTCCAGGACATTGGTCTGGATACAATTTATTGAGTAATGCCCTACAAGCACAGGCAACTAAAGCAAAAATGGACACATAGAATCCCATCAACTTTAAAGCTTCTGTACAGCAAAAGAAACAATTAACAAATTGAAGAGACAACCCATAGAATGAGAGAAATTATTTGCAAACTACCCATCTGATAAGGGGTAATTATCAGAATACATAAGGAGCTCAAACAACTGTGTGGGTAAAAACCTAGTAATCCTATTAAAAATGGTCAAGGGATTTGAATAGACATTTCTCAAAAGACATACAAATGGAAAACAGGCATATGAAAAAGTACTCAATATCGCAGATCACTAGAGAAATGCAAACCAAAACCGCAATGAGATGTCAAAATGGCTTATATCTAAAAAGCATTGCAACAACAAATCCTGGTGTGGATGTGAAGAAAAGGGAGCCCTTGCTCATTATCGGTAGGACTGTAAATTAGCACAGCCCCTACGGAGAACAGTTTGGAGGTTCCTGAAAAAACTAAAGATACAGCTACTGTATGATCTAGCAATCCCACTGCTGGTTATATATCCAAAAGAAAGGAAATAAATATATTGAAGAAGTATCTGCACTCCCATGTGTGTTGCATCACTGTTCACCTTAGCCAGGACTTGGAAGCAGCTAAGTGTCCATCGGCAGATGAATGAATAGAGAAAATGTGGTACTTATACACAATGGAATATTATTCAGTCACAAAAAAAGAATGAGATTCTGTCATTTGCCACAACATGGATAGAATCAGAGGACTTTATGTTAAGTGAAATGTGCCAGGTACAGAAAGACAAACATTGTATGTCCTCACTTATTTGAGAGATATAAACGTGAAAACAATTGAACTCATTGACATAGAGAAGAGAAGCCTGGTTACCAGAGGCTGGAAACGGTAGTGCAGGTTCAGAGGGGAGGTGGGAAAGATTAATGGCTACGAATAATAACAATAATAATCATAAATTTTAGAACTAATAAGAACTAGTACTTAATAGTACAACAGGAGGGCTACAGTCAATAGTAGCTTAATTGTATATTTAAAAATAACAAAAAGAATATAATTGAATTGCTTGTAATACAAATAATAAATGCTTAAGGGGAAGAATACCCAATTTTCCATGATGTGATTATTAAGCATTGCATGCCTGTATCAAAATATCTCACATACCTCATAAATACATACACCTACTTATTTAAAAGCTTTTTTTAAAAACACTGGCAGTTAATTCAGCCATGAGAACAGATTTTTAGAAAATAAACTTAAGGAAAAAGGATTTTAATTTAGTCCAACATATGAGAATAATAATAATTCTATCAACATTTATTTTAATGTAAAATATATTAGAGTTTATGCTATGGTTTTTTATATTTGCAAATATATTTCATCATCGTAGTAATGTATATAGGTAGTTACTAACCGCTTTCCCTGCGATAAAGTTTGTGCAACTTCCCCAATGCCAGCTAGCCAATAAGTGGCAGAATTTGAACACAGACCTAAGACTGTGCATCCAAAGAGCTCACTGTCAATGCTCTGTATAGAGAAAGACATGTTAGTACTTATGTAGAAGTTCTGTAAGAGACACAAGATTAAACAATTAAAATAAAAAATCATCTAGGTATTAGAGAAGGGATACATGTAAAAATTTCTCATTTTAATCTAGGAATTGCCCATACATGTCAAAAAATAAATGTAAAAGTTAAAAAGTTTCAATTGATACTTCTGTAACCTCAGACACATCCAAGCCAGCCCCAGCCCACCTAGTGTACCAAGATACAAAACCACAACAAATAAGTTAACTGTAAAACTGGTTTCTGAAATTTTGGAATCTCAATGCTCACAGAAGAGAATATATTACTAGGCATCCCTTGATAATTCATGTATTTTGCAAAAAATCAGTTTTCTTCTTTTCAACTCCAATTTTCTGTATTTTGCAAACATCATACATTTCTCTGCAATTTATGTTCAAAACTATTTCAAATAATCTGGAAACATAAACAAAGAGAATTTTGCCCATTATAGTACAACTTTAATGGGTGGTCACATATAATGGAAAATAAATTTTCTTAATATTGACCCTAGATACACTGATGAACTCAGTATTTTTGCAACCAATAAATACATATCAAATTAAAGTTAGAAAAAGTGTAGAGTGAACCACGTTTTTATTTGTTGAATCAAAGAGGCAGAAGAGTGCAGTAGTTTCAAGCACGGCCTTTACAGTTACACAGACCTTAATCAGAAGGCTCCTCCAAGAACTCTGAAAATGAACTTCAGCACTTCATTATGTCCTTGCTTCAGCGGCATCTTCATATCTGTATATTTAAGGTGCTGATGGACAGATTGCAGGACGTTTCTCAAGATTGAAACAGATAACATAGTTACTATTTTTGACATTTACTACATTATAAATATTATATTATGACCTGAGCATAAAGTATAAAATACAAATATTCAAATTATAAACGCTAATTGATAAATGACAGCATCGCAGTTTATAGCACAAGCCACAGTCTTTCAAAAAGAAGTTCATATTTGAAATGAGGAGACATATACTTCACCTCTTTCAGTTTTAAAATTTATATAAGCAATAAAGGTCAATTCATCACATGTACATAACAATTGCTCCTGTGGTACGGCACAGGTATATTGGGGAAGAAATGTAATAAAATAGGTTTCCGAACTTTAGGAATAAAGGCGAAAACTTATTTGCTATTAAAATGACCTAGTGTGGAGTTCAAGAAACTCTAGAGAATTGAGCCAACTCTACAGATTAAATGACAAACCAGGAATCTGTTTCCCAACAGGGGATATGCCCTTGGTTTCAGTAGACTACGACTGAGTGTCCAAATGTCTGGGAGAGAGGGAATTTATAAATTGAAATAAGATCTCTTGGCACATGGCTTTGCAGATATGTATTGGCAAAAAATAGGATAAATGCTGGTTGGGTACCAAGACACCTTGTGAGATGGCAGTTCCCATGGTGATATCCACCATCTGCTGGACTGCAGACCTCCAGGCTCTGGAACTTAGATTTGTCAACACCCCTGATGATGAGATTTTTAGATGTCAGTTCATGCTAATGAATCCCGTGAGACCAATGTTGAAGACTAACCCGCCAACCAAACAATTCACAATAAACAGAAACAGAACTGTAAAACATGCTGGCATACTGCATAAAAGACACCAAAGCATTCGACTTCTAGTGGAAGATTACATTTCCAGGAAGATGAATGGTATTTGATACTTCAATATCTGTTTACCCCATTTCTTTATATATTCAAAACCCTAAATTCCAGCTATACACATGACCATCCAGGTAACAACTTTTGTGTAGCTTGACCATATATTAAATAAACATATATTGTGCAGTTGGCCATATATTATAAATCTTACCAATATTTCTATGGAAGAACTTTATAAGTAACATCTGAGGAAAGAGTTATACAATGCAATATTAGGTGGGCTAAACCTGGAGTGATAGGAGGGAGAACATTCACATTCTTCTAAGGGATTTAAGTCACATACCGAGACTGTCAAAAAAAGTAATTTGAAGAATTCTGTAATCCTACCACAAGGAACTTCAGTATTAACCCTGTGTGGTTTTTGTCTGGGCTGATTTGATAAAGAGAGAAATAAGCTTCTCTCCTTTTAAGTTATTGATGTTTTGCCCTTTGCTACAAATAGCCAAATAAATTTCCTAACTAATAACCATACTGGCATAATTTCAAGTTCTTGAGGTGATGAACCTCTGTCCAATTCATGTAATATCTGGACCAGTTGTAAGTGCAATGTAATTAGAGAGTAGTTTGTAGTCAATGAGTTTTTGAGGAATTAGGGAAGTATATATAGAAAGGTTGGCAAAAGGGAGCCATGCTGAGCAAAAGACAAACAGGAAATGAGCTTAGTATATTGAGAGAATAGTGTGGAGCCTATTATGCCTGAAGCAATAAGGCTCAAATAGCAGACACTGTCATATAAATGAGACTGGAACATGCTAATTATTAGCTAGAACATTATATTAACTCAAGTATTTTGCCTTTTTTCATAATTCTGAAATACGTCCAGAAAGCATGTGCAAAGAAGAAATTGATAAATCGATTAGAGGTACAATGAAGAAATTGAGAAATGGATTACTGATCCTTATGACCTGTTTCACTTATCTGTTTCCTTATTTATTTTGCCATACAGGCCTATAGGCCCACAGAGAAATCCAGTACTGTAAAGCAAATAGAAGCTTGCATTCAGAAGGGTTCATCATTAACAGTTTCTTTTTTCAGTGAATGGAAGAGTTGAACATAAAAATAATTTTGTAAGCACACATTCAGAAGAAGTTACTTGAAGAAGCTTCTTTCTGCCATATGCACTTATACATCCAAAGAGATATCCAGCCCTGAATGGAATTTGTCTACAAAATAAATCCAGAGAGGGCATTTGGAAGCACAAAGGACAGTGACAGGAACATAGAATAGAACTGCTCAGCTACTTTAAGCTCTTAAGAGGAAAACTGTTACATAAATCCCATCAAATAAAGCATGTATATGGGAGCTTCACACTAGAAGTTTGGAAATGATTCATAATTTCAGATAGCTTCATCCTGCCAATTGTCTGAAATAAAATTCTGTTTTCCCACTGATGATTAATCATATTCAAAAATAGGAGAGCTTAAAGCATTGGGTAAAAATAGGAAGAGAAAATGAAGAACACAAGGGTCATAGATAAAAATGTAATTTTTGTGGAAAGATTAGGTAACTTTCCCTCTTGTTTTTTTTTAAGTTATTCTCTAAATCAAAGCCATCTGGATTAGAGGGACTTTATTTTTCTCTGTCTGTGCCTTTTTCAAGACAATACCATGTGATGTAGTTAATATATGTCCACCTAAGTCTCTACTTAATCTGCTTACACACGACAGAGAATAATAAACCCAGAAAGAATCAATTCCTGAGAATCACTTCTCTTTCTCTTTAACTCATTGATTCAGGTTAGCTTCAAGATGATCTCTCAATGAAAATACCGCATCTGTTTTATAAATGTAGGGCTTTCTGTATTTGATGACTATTCAAAAGTGCTTGATGAGGACTAAACATTTATTGAAGATTTAGAATATTTAATCAGATGACATCATCTTGTCTCCTTTAATCCTTGTGAGATATTATTGCCATATTAAATAATTTTCCAAAGATCTTGCAGCTGGAATGTGAGAGTGCTAGACTACATGCCCAGTTTTTCTGATCTCAAAGCCCATGTTCTCCAACTCTGGTAAGTCCACAGTTTAGGGAACACATACTGCTACTTCTCCCCGCCTTGAAACAAAATCTGCAGTCACCTGTAGATTAGGGATATTTACATATGACTCCTCCCTCTCTCCCTACAAAAACATACATGTTTTCTCATCAGAGGTTACAGACTCACAGCAGTGAGAGACTGGCAGTCATTGAAGGGTTTTGAAGTTGAAAGATATTATCTTACCTTTCACAGGATCTTTTTGGCTGCTGGCTTGAGAAAAGACTTGAGGGAGACAAGCATAGAAAGAGGAAGATGTATTAAGATTCAGTGTCTTACATAAAGCAATAGAAACAGTGAGAAGTAATAAGAATTGAGATATATTTTGAAAGTAAGTAGAATTTCCTAAATAATTGGACTTTTGGAATGAGAGAAAGAGAGTAGTAATAAAAAAGTTCAACATTCAGCCTGAGTAAGTGAAAGTGCTATGAACTGAGATGGGGAAAGCTCCAGAAGGAGCAAGTTGGTGAGTGCATGAGGGCCAGCGTGAATTAGGGATTAGGTTTTGAGAATGTTCAGTTTGAGATATGATTTGCACATGCAAATGGAAACATTGCATAAGAAGGTAGGTATACAGCCTGAAGCTCATGAAAGTGGTCTAAGGTGAATATATAAATTGGAAGTCCATATATACAATAGTATTTAAAGCCACAGGGCCAAATGAGATCATTTAAGGTGTGAGTGTAGTTAAAAATTAGAAGAGAATCAATGACTAAAATTTTAGGCACATCAATATTGGGGTATCGTGGGGAAAAGGGGGAAGCATCAAAGGAGACAGCTGTGGGATATACTGTACAGAAAACTAAATCCAATAAAGTTTCACTTAAGAGATTTTATATTGATTGGATCCACTTTTGACAAACATGCACTCTAAATAAACTTTATTTTGTCAGTGAGATAATACCTCTACACGCAACTACTCATTACTTCAGGCAACAATTATTAAACATCTCAATGCCAGGTGTCCTATGTACTGACAAAATCAAGACCAATTTTAAAAATCCCTACCTTCAAATAATTCAGTCCAAAGAAGAAAAATTGCATAACATAAGAAAAATTGCAATTAAAGTTGTCAGAGTATTATAAGAGTGATATATACCAAGTGCTGTACTCCAGGACTTCCACCAAAAGTACTACTCCAACTTTTGCCGGTGGCAGGTGCAAGGAGGGAGGTTATGTTTGCAAATGTAAAAATGGGAGCTTAAAATCGCCCTTGGTGCTCTTTTTTTTTCCCTTAATTTAAAAGCCCTCTCTAAAGCTCTGATGGCCCAGTAACTCCCATATTTCATATGCAGGCATTTGACTTATAAGGAGTATCTAGTTAATATGGTAGAGTCTGGGAACACGTCTTAACTTGTTTTTCTCCTGAAACCAAATGACCTTCAACCCCACTCAACCAACCCCTGCAGATGGACATGGAATAGTCTTAACTGACACTGAAAATTTTCATAAGATGAAATATGAGGAATGCTTTTGCACTTCTGTACAATAATAGTGAAATGACAAACATATTATGAACAGCATCTTACTTTAAAAAATACTGCGCAGCCTGTTGGCAGTCTTGAACATGGGAAAGATTACTCTGAAAGGCCCCACAAAGTTCCTTACTTCAGATGCCTAAGTCTGGAGAGTGTGAGAGAGACAAAAATGCCTCTAACCACATCATATATCTCAGAGAGACACTGGACCAGTCTAAATGAGGCATCAAGTGGAAGTGTCCTGTGTCTGAGCTGCATAGATAATGAGTGAAACAGAATTAAATGACTACTGATCTAACTGACATGAGGAAACATAAACAAAACACCAGCATACACAAACACACTGTGTCATACAGGCTTGCACAATTAGCTATTGAGACATATTATCTCAAAGAGGTGATGAAAACTGGGCACATGGCCTCTGCAATAGACTGCATATCAGAATCCATGAGAAAGTGAAACAACATAGATAGAACAGTTCAAGCTGCTTGCCTCCAGCTTATACCCCTAGTTCTTCCCTAAAATATTCTTCAGAAAATAGCTGTCCTAGAAAACACATGTGTCATTCAAAGATGACTAAGAATCATAGGAGAATCTTAATGAAGTCTATGGCTACAAATTGCAGAAAAAGAGAAAGAAATGAGTTAAAAATATAAAATGAATATAGAAAACAGAAAAATCACATCATAAAGTAGATGTCAAAGACACATTTCTAGATGATATCAAATACATTAAGGAAACTTTAACATTTGAAAATAAAGTTCAATAATGCAGCCATATAAAGGCAGATGTAAATAGCAGTTGATGCAATTCAGCAAATAATTAAATTTAAAAAAATCTTAGCACTGGTGTGAATATCCACCATACAAACAAAAAGAGAAAGTCATTGCTGAAAACAGAATTGTAGACATTAAACAAAATTGATAACATCTAGAAAAATAAATTGAAAAAAGGTAGCTTTCCAAATAATGAAAGAAAGGTAGAAATTTAAAAAGATTCTAATCCAACTTATTTTTTATCCCTGAACTAGAAGAATGCAACAGATAGAACATAGAACTACAAAAAACATAGCAGAAGAAAACTTCTTGAAAAAAAGAATACCTGAATCTGTATATTGAAACATGTACTATATCTAGGAAAATTTGAGCAGGTTAAGTTGAGTAGGTTAAGAGCAGTTAACCTACAACGTATCCATTTGAGGCTACAGAACTTTATTTAAAAAAATAAAAATAAAAACACTTTTTGTTAATCCAGGCAAAAAAATGTGTATGTCAAATAATGTAGAGGAAGAAATAATTCAGGTTAGTCGTAGCCTGTCCAGCAATAACTAGCTGTAGAAAACAGAGGAAGAAACTCTATAAACAATTCATGGGAAAAAAGTGTGAGAAAAAATTTGATAACTAGAACGTTGTTCAAATACAAAGACACGATAAGCATTGTCCACACGTGCAAGAATGATGCAAAAATAGAAGGGTCCAGGAAAGAAAGGACCCATTATTCTTTCCTAAAAATAGCTTTTTTGAAATCTAGAAAATTATGGAGAAGGGTTTTAAAATTAAATAGATTTAAATATGTAATTGAAGCAAAATAAAAACCTGTGGTAACCAGGATTATAAAATATAATTTATATTTTAAAAGATAGACCTAATATAAATTTGTTTATCTATGCATTTTTATTCCACAGTTAGTAATACTGCTTAAAAAAAAATAAAACAAATCAAATTATGTTTAAAGGCAGCAACAGTAGCTCATGCTGTAATCTTAGTACTCTGTGAGGCCAAGGAGGGAGGATCACTAGCCTTGGCAATATAGTGAGATGCCCCAACTCTAGAGAAAATATAAAAATTAGCTGGTCATGACGGCACATGCTTATAGTCTCAATTCCTTGGGGGGATGAGGTGGAAGGATCACTTGAGCCCAGGAGGTCAGGGAATGCAGTGAGCATGTGATTGCGCCATTGCACTCCAACCTGGGCAACAGAGTGAGACTGTGTCTCAAAAAAAAAAATTAAAAAAAAATATATGTGTGTGTGTGTATGTGTGTGTGTTTAAGCACATTCTTAAAAGTTATACAATAATCAGCTAATAAAGAGGAAGATTATAAATCCTCCAAAAGTATCAAAATATTACAAAATTTAAAAATTGAAAATAAGCCATAATATAAACAAAAATTCTTTGAATATAATAGAAACTAAGGCAAGATAATTATACAAAGAGAGTACAATTACACGATAATGCCTTTTGATATAAGGACAGAATCAGGCAGTTGATACAGATACCATATGGACCAAAGAGCCAAACATATTTACTATCTGACCCTCTACAAAAAATATTTTGTTGGCCACTGCTTTGTTATATAAAGACATCATGAATATTAAATATCTAAATGCTAGAAATCATTCCTCATATATTATTGCATTAAAATATATAAATACTCAATTTAAAGAAAATATAGTCAAAATACAACTCTATAATGATTAATAAGCTTAACTAGCTCCTTGTTTGATGTATCAAATATAAAATGTAAGGAAGCATGAAGCAGATCTAAATAACTAAGTAAATTTAGCAGTTCAGTCTATACCAGGGTGTGGATACAGGCACATTATATACTGTTAGTGTATATTAGATACAGATTCAAGGAAGGGCAATCTAGCACTACTCATCAATAGCTACAATTCTATTTCTAAGAATTTGTCCTGAACACATATTTTCGAGTGATGGAAAAATTTGTATATCAGGGTGCTTTTTTGAGCCATTGCCCATAATAGCAATTATAAACAAACAAAAATTCAAGAAATATCACAAATAAAATTGGAAACAACCTAAAAGTTTAATAAAGAAAAGAATAGTGAATTAATTTTTAGATAGGTATGATGAAGCTATTAAAAACAATAAGGAGAATTTATAAGTTTCCAAGAAATATTAAGTGAAAAGTAGACGCAAACAGAAAAACAAAATGAAAAACCACTCAAATGTAAGTGTAGGCAAGGAAATTTTCTCATAGATTATATAAAAAATATTAGATGAGTTTATATTTTAGAGTTAAACACAGGAATTAGGGTTGGGAAGAGTTTTATTTTTTCATTTTAAAAATGATGTTGATTTTTTATAACAAAATATTTAGCTTAACTTTTTAACAAAGTAGATATCTCACTTAAATGATAGTGGTACTGGGCTAGATTTCTATGGGTAGATTAGTGTGGAATATATCAGAACCAAATGGCTGCCTATGCTTATTCATATGTTCGCCCACGGACACACTCACCCATGACAAGAGTGGCTGCCATCATGAACATTAGTATAAAGGAAATTAATCATCTACTTCCCTTGGAGACATTGTATGGACACCGCTGAAAGCTTCAATTTCCTTCTTTGCTCCTGGGATCTCATGACCAAGAACCGGAACTACCTATTTGTATAATTTTGTAATATCTGAGAAATTCATGTCTGGCGACTGTGGGCTGCAGGCCTTCACTTTGCCTCGTTTTCCTTAATGAGATCTTCAACTTGGAGATCTCATTTCACACTTGTTTTCTCTCACTGCAGGTGATGTGGCACTCATCACATGCTGATATCCCTAAATGTAAACACATTGGCACCTACTGACTATTCTTACACAATATTTTCTGGGTACCAATTCAAATAAGCCTTTTTTGTTAAATGTGTTATGAATTTTCTTTTTCTCCCAATTCTGTGATTCGGTTTTCTCTTTTTTTCTAATCTTAAGGGAACCTATAATAATTAGGAAAGCAAACCTGTACTTAAAAACTTGAAGAAAAAAACCATTTCTGTAGTTCTTATTAAAAAACAAAATACAGTTGTGTGCTATACCTCTTGATATTTATAAAAATTCAACATTTAGAAAGTATAATTGTGATAGGGTTCCTGTATCTCTGTACATTGGAATTTCAATAGTAAAAGACATATAAGTGGGCCAGGCAAGATGCCTCAGACCTGTAATCGCAGCACTTTGGGAGGCCAAGGCGGGTTGATCACTTGAGGTCAGGAGTTCAAGACCAGCCTGGCCAATATAGTGAAACCCCATCTTTCCTAAAAATATAAAAATTAGCCAGGTGTGGTGGTGCGTGCTTGTAATCCCAGCTACTCAGGAGGCTGAGGCAGGAACCTGGGAGGTGAACATTGCAGTGAGCTGAGATCACACCACTGCACTCCAGCCTGGGTAATAGAGTAAGACTCCATCTAAAATAAATTTAAAAAAAAAAAGGCAAATGATTTCAATCACCTGTAAGCAACTAGAGCAACATGCAAAGTTAGAGCTGAAGAGGAGTCCAATATAAATCCACTCTCATTTGATAGATGAGGAGCTGATAATCAACACAATTGCCTTTCACGTGTTCAGGGATTTTTTTCTCACCTATATTCAAGATGCTGTAGAAACTGTACTCATCCTCCAGAGGGCGACCTCTTATAACATCACAGCTTCCAAGACCAGGGACTTTGAGTTAATGACGCCCACCAAGCTTTTATATCTAGAACACTTGGAATTAGGACTCTTAAGTTTTGGTCAGCTGGTTAAGGGTTTTGGAGCAGTGAGTTACTGTATCTCTGGAAATATGAAGTCCATTTGCGAACATGTGCATCAAAGAGACAATTAGCTGGTCTGTAAAGAGAGAATAATGAAGTAGTTGTGCAGAAAGCAAAGGAGTGATTGTGCATCCTAGGAGAAACAGAGAAAATTCCTGTAACTCTCTACTCCAATGCTGGTTGTCTCTGAATTTTTTATTTATAAGTGACAGAAAATGTAACCCAGACTTCTGAAGGTCAAAATAGAAATTACATATTCGTGGAGTTAAAATCTTAGGATATGTTTCCCATGCGATTCGCGCTAGAATCCAGACGCTTTTCCAACGCATTTTTTCCCTTTCTCCAGTCTTTGATTTCACTTCCCTAAAATCTGCTTCACTGGGAGACAACCTCATCCCATGTGTGCCTAAATAGTTGCCAATACTTTTTTGATGCGAAATCCAGGTTAAAGAAAAGAAGTAAAGGGAGAAAATTTCTTTTCCAGAAGTCCATTGAAATTCTCATTGTATCTTACCAAATCAAATTGAGTCCTTGAACCCAAATTTTGCATTCAGGGTTGTTATGGACTGAATTGTGTCCCCACAAAATTTGTACATTGAAATTGCAACCCAAGAAATGACTGCATTTGGACCTTTAGGGAGGCAATAAATTTTGATCTTCTAAACAACTCTGATTACCTGTTCCAAAGAAATGACAAACAATATATCTACAGCTGAAATCATCATTTCCCCAACAAACCTATTCTCATATATATCCCTATATGTTCTTGTTTTGGCCTCTTGCTCAAGCCTCGAATCTGGAAAACATTTTTGAGATCCCTTTGAGGGCACATGGTTCTACCTCCCTAATATGATTTGATTACATTCGCATGTTTTTATCCTCTTTGACTGTGTATAAGGTGAGGGCCATTGCCTATCTACCCTCTAAGGCTGTAAGACTGTGGTAGCTACTCTCAAAAATAGTCAGAATTAGGATGACAGAGACATGTGATCATGTCATTTCTTTGCTGAAAATTCCTGGATAATTTTATGTTGCTTACTGACTGCAAGCAAGTTCCTTTACAACAGAGTCATTAACAGCCTTTTACCTTCTGATCCTACTCACTTCACATCCTATGCTCTATAGAACTGGTTATGCCCTTCCACATGATTTTTTCTGAAGTGACTTCAAGTGTGTCCTTCTGGATGTTTGTTTGGCTACTGTCTCCAACAAGTCTGAATTAGGCCTCTGCTGTCTACCAGACCCTGTAACATCACATTCCTCATTGCATCACGATTGTCTTTTGCTCTATTTGTTGCTCCCACTGATTGTGTGGAAACTGTGAATGGTTTGATTGTGGCTGTGATTATTCATATCTTAATTTTATTTTATTCCTCAGTACCCAGTACAGTAAATGGCACACAGTGGCAGCTTAGTAGGGAGAGCTTCTTCCTCCACCACATCCTCAGTCCATGACAGGGAAGTAGCAGCCGTCACTGGGAGAAGTTTTGCTATTTAATGATCTATGTGTCCTACTGAGGAGGATGCATATCCTAGTATGTATGTATGCTTAGACTATTGGTCCACCTTTCTACAGCCTGTCTTCACAGCACACCAGGTGAACTGTGGGTACTAAATGTCTTGGTAAAACTCAGACACCAATTTTTGAGGAGAAATCACATGCTTGCTCTTCTTAAGATCCAGTTATTGTAATGATATGGGAAGCTTTGTGACACATGCAAATTGATGACTTCCAAAGTATAAAAAAAGAAACCTGAATATGTGCATATTCAATTAGAACAGCTTATTCTTGAGGCTAGCTTAGGAGAAAAGATAATCATCTGTAGACAAATGTGATTTTGCAGTGAATAAACCTCTTAAGATTAGAAAATTAAGACTGACATTAATTATATATGTCATTATTGTACTTAACTCCTTGGTTAGGAAGAAAAAGACATATATAATGATGGTGAAAATTACTAGTATTTGTTCACATTACAGTTAGAAATCTCTGTTATATCCTTGAGGAATACCATCTGGCTTGAAATGTTGGAACTTGCTAAATGCTCTCTAATAACAAAAGTAAACTGAATTGATTTGAAGAAGGTTTTTGTTGTTGTTGCTGTTATTGTTCGTTTGTTTTCCTGAAAGCATGACTAGAATTTCTATGTTTTGTAAAGGGGCACTTTTTTTTTTCTACTCCGTCTCTCTAGATTCTTTGAAAATACACATTCCACACATCTGGGATTTAATTGCCTGAATCACCTTTTTGCCTGACAATTTTTGTTTAATGTTCCTGACAGCTTGACATATTTGACATTGACTCATTGATATACTGCAGTAATTCCAAAACATTCAAATAATTAGATGGGTAAAAGTTCAATGCCTCTTCCTTCAAAATTGGTCACGGTGATATGGCAAGGTAGAAGGGCACAGAATCAGAGAAACCTTGGCTTCACCTGTGTGATACCATTAGCAAGCTCTGAATCTCCACATGGCTGAACTTTCTCCACAGCCAAAAAGAAATTAAAATATTTTCCATTGTTTCTCGTGGATAATTATAAACTTCAGGAAATATAATACATTTCATGAAATACTCTGTTTTCCCTTCTGAGAACTTGCAGTAGTCTCAAATTATCTTTATTCTGTATTTGTTTTATTTTACTTTATTATTTTGTGTTATTTATTTATTTATTTATTTATTTTTAGAGACACGGTCGCACTCTGTCACCCAGGCTGGAGTGCAATGGTATGATCATAGCTCACTGCAGCCTGCACCTGGGCTTAAGCCGGCCCTCGCAACTCAGCATCCTGAGTAGCTGAAACCACATGTGAGCCGCACCGTGTTCAGCTTCTTCTTCCTTTTTTTTTTCTAGAGATGGAATTTTACTACTTCATCCAGGCTGGTATTTTGTGATTATTTTATAAAAGTTGCCCATGTTTTTGCTATGAGCTTCACAGCAGTAGACAAACATTTGTGTTGCTTGTGTTGCAGCCTCAGTACCTAGCTCAGTGCCTGGCACACGTGATAGCTCAGTAAATATTTGTTGAATATCTGAAGAACCATTAGAGTTTTACTCAACAGCCATAGCTCAATACTTGGCTTCTTAAGTGAAGGGAGAAAGTACCTTAACATTTTCTGAGTACAAAAAATGGAAGGAAGCATGATTATGAATGTATTCAACGGTTCTAGACAGTGAGTTACACAAAAAAAAAGGAATGAATGAATGAAGGAAGGAAGAAATATAAAATAATCATTTCGTACATTTCGTGCTCATTGCAGTAGTGTTTATTAGGTTCTGGAAACTCCTTGAGCTGAAACCACCAAGAAATGTTGAAACCAGAACTTACTTACATTTAGATTTTCCTACACTAATGTCCTTGCCATATTGGAATATTAGACTTTTCTTAATAAACAGATCTTTAGAAGTTATGTAATTCAACTCTTTCTTTCAGAGACTGGATACCAGAAGTCTTACATACGGAAAGACTTGTCATCACAAAGAAGTGATTGAACTGGGCCATGATGTCTTAGGAAGTTAACAATCTTAAAGGCAATTCTCTGAGAGTATTAGTCAATTCATTTTTTAAAGAGCTCCACTGAGGTATAATTGATAGGCAATAAAATGCATGTTTAATGTATATATTTTGATAACTTTGGACATATGCATATACCTACAAAACCATTACCATAATCAAGATAATATGCATATCCATCACCTTCAAAGCTTCCTTATGTCCCTTTGAGTTTGGTTTATTTGTTTGTTTAATTTCGTTTAGTTTAGTTTTGTAGTAAGAACACTTAATATGATATTGCCCTTTCAACAAATTTTAGTGCATAATACAGTATTTTTGACTACAGGAACTATGCTTTACAGCAAATCTCTAGAATGAAGTCATCTTGTTTAACTAATACTTTAAACCAGTCAAACAATAAGTTTCCATTTTGTTCTACTGTTGGTCCTTGGTAGTCACCATTCTATTATTTGCTTCTATGAGTTGATGACTTTAGGTATTTAAAATAATTATGTTTTAAGGCCAGGCGTGGTGGCTCAGGCCTGTAATCCCAGCACTTCGGGAGGCCGAGGCGGGTGGATCACGAGGTCAGGAGATTGAGACCATCCTGGCTAACACGATGAAACCCCATCTCTACTAAAAATGCAAAAAATTAGCCGGGCGTGGCGGCGGGCGCCTGTAGTCCCAGCTACTTGGGAGGCTGAGGCAGGAGAATGGCATAAACCCGGGAGGTGAAGCTTGCAGTGAGCCGAGATCGCGCCACTGCACTCCAGCCCGGGTGACTGAGCAAGACTCCGTCTCAAAAAATAATAATAATAATAATTATGTTTTAAAATAGAAGAAAAATGTTCGGCTAAAGTCTTATAGAAAGAAGCCAACTACTAGAATAAGTATTATAAATGACATTTCCAAGATGAATGAAAACGTCTTAGCTTCTTGAATAATATGGACTTTAATATGACACCTTAATCTTAAATACCTGCCACTTGCCTCCCACCTTTCTTCAGAATAAAAATTAAGACATTTTACTAAGCCCCAAAGATCTTTATGCAAATAAATCCCTGACCCCAGACTCCGCATACAGTTTTGAAAAATTTTATTTAGAACAGGGTAAAAAATGCTGAGATTTTTAAATTAAAAGAGAAAATGTAAAGTTGATCTCTTCTTGATGCACTGTTCTAGAAATTTTAATAAGTTCATGGAGCACAGCTATAATCAGGATACAGAGCAGTTCCATCACCATAAAACCTTGCATGTTATTCCTTTTTTCCACCACACCAACACTGGCAATACTGATCTGCTCTCTTTCACTGCAACTTGACTTCTGGAGAATCATAAATGATATCATACAGTATATAAGCTTTGAGACAAGCTTCTTTCACTCAGTAGAATGCCATTGAAAATGTCTTTGAGATTCATCCAAGTTGTTCTGCATATTAAGAGTTTGTTCCTTTTTAATAGGGAGTAATATTCCATTCTATGGATGTACCTTGGTTTGTTTGTTCGCTCATCTTTTGAAGGATAATGAGTTGTTTCCACTTTTGGTGATTATGAATAAAATTGCTGTATACTTCATCCACAGATACTTCTGTGAACATAAATGTTCCTTTCTCTGGTGCAGGAATAAGTAAACTAAGGCTTACAGACCAAACACACTCCACTGCTTGATTTGTAAATATACTTTACTGGAATGCAGCCATACTCATTTGTTTACATATTATCTATGGCTGTCTTCGAGCTACAGCTGAGTAGTTGCAATAAAGCCCTATGAGCCTCAAAACCTGAAGCTTGCATTATTTACTCGAGGCTATAAAGTTTTCTGACTTCTGCTGTTATATACATGCCCAGGAGTGGAATTACTAGATACTATCGTGAAGGGAGTGAACTGTAAGGTGGGCCTCAACAATCTCTGTCTTTTGGTGTTCACTACTTTGTAATCCCCTAGAGTGTGGGAAGGACCTCCGAGTTGCTTGTAACCAACAGAATATGACAAAGATGCTGTGTCATTCCTGTAATTATAAGACTCTCCTTGATGACTTGACAATGTAGGGAGCCCTATCATGAAAACCCACCTGGCAAGGAACTGACCAGCAGGCTCCAGCAGCTCTGGGAAGGCTCTACTGATGACAGGTAAGAAGCCAGACCTCTCAGACCTAGAGCTATAAGGAAACCTGAGTAAGCTTGGGATGGATTTATCCCCATCAACCCACCAGGTAGGAATAAAGCCTGGGGGACACCTTGATTGTATCCTTGTGACCGTAAGCAAAAGCTACAACTAAACTATCCCTGTGCACTTGACCCATAGACACTATGAGATAATGTGTATTATTTCAAGCAAATGAATTTGTAGTGATTTGCTATGCATTAAGAGATAGCTAACACATGTTCTAAATTTAATACAGATATTACAAAAGCCAATAAAACTATTTTCCAAGATGTATTTACCATTTTGTGTTCCCACTAGTAATCTATGAACTTTTCTAGCCATTAGTTGATGTTGTATATGTTTTAAGACACTAATAGGTGGATAGAGATATCTAATTTGAATTATATAATTTGAATTACCTTATGTCTAATGATGCTAAACATATTTTCATGTTCTTATTTGTTTATCCATATACTCTCTTGGTGACATAGGTTGGCTCCATGTCCCCACCCAAATCTCATCTGGCATTGTGATCTCCATGTGTCAATAGAGGGGCCTGGAGGGAGGTGATTGGATCATGGGGGTGGATTTCCCCCTTGCTGTCCTCATGACAGTGAGTGCGTTCTCATGAGTTCTGGTTGCTTGATAACTGCATAGAGCTTTCCTGTTTTCTCTCTCTCTCTCATACCACCATGTAAGATATGCCTTGTTTCTCCTTCACCATTTGCCATGATTGTAAGTTTCCTGAGGCCTCCCCACCATGCAGAACTTTGAGTTAATTAAACATCCTTTTTTTATAAATTACCCACTCTCAGGTAGCATCTTTTATAGCAGTGTGAGAATAAACTAATATAGTTGGTGAAATTGCTATTCAAATATTTTGTTCATTTTTTTAAAGTTGTGTTTTGTTTTCTTAATTGAATTTTGAGAGTTCTTTATATATTATGAATACAAGCGCTTTATCAGGTGTGTGAATTGCAAGTATTTTTTTAGTTCATAGATTATTATTTCCTTTTCTGAAGAGTGTGTTTTATAGAGAAAACATGTTTATGTAATGAAGTACTAATTATATTTTGTATGTCTTACTTTGGTGTTATGCCTCCTTACCTAAACCCATATCTCAAAAGATTTCTCCAGTTTTATTTTATGTTTTTTACTTTTTATATCAGTGGTAAATTTTGAGTTGGTACTTACATGAAGTTCAACAACTGCATCAGGTTGTTTGTTTTTTTTTTTTTAACATTTTTCCATATGGATGTTTGATTATTGCAATCACTTTTGTTAAAAGATTCTGTAGGTCCCTTGACTTGTTTTTGCACCTCTGTCAAAGTCAGTTGGCCATATTTGCTCAGACTTTTTCTAAAGTTCTTTGTTCAGTTTCTCAATCTATATGCCTATATTTTTGCAAATACCATAATGTTTTGACTGTTGTACTTCTATAGTAAGCTTTAAAATTATGTATTACAATTGTTCCAACATTATACTTCTTTTTCAAAATTGTCTTAGCTATTCTATTTGCTTTATCTTTCCATGTAAATTTTAGAAACAGTTTGTCTATACTTACAACAAATTCTTCAACAATTTTAAGTCTATCAACACATGAACATAGTATGTCCTCCAATTATTTAGGTCTTGTTTGAATTTTTTGTGGCTTTTAGCATAAAGTATCTGAACTCTTTTCAGATCTGTAGCTAAGTATAAATTTCAGCTTAAGTTAGGAAAGTCGTATTTCTGCCGGCACAGTGGTTCAAGCCTGTAATCCCAGCACTTTGGGAGGCCGAGGTGGCCGGATCACGAGGTCAGGCACTTGAGACCAGCCTGGCCAACATGGTGAAACCCAGTCTCTACTAAAAATACAAAATTTAACCAGGCGTGGCGGCACTCGCCTGTAATCCCAGTGACTCAGGAGGCTGAGACAGGACAATTGCTTGAACCCAGGAGGTGGAGGTTGCAGTAAGCTGAGATCATGCCCACTGCACTCCAGTCTGGGCAACTGAGTGAGACTCTGGCTCAAAAAAAAAAAAGAAAAAGAAAAGAAAGAAAGAAAGTAGTATTTCTGAATCTATTAAAAGTAGCACTATTTGTTTTTAAATTTCTAATTGCTTATTGCAAGTATATGAAAAATATAATAGATTTCTTGTCTATTGACTTTGAATCCTGTGATATATTGCTAACCTCACATCTGAGTTCTAAGAATGTCTTTGTAAGATTTCATGGAATATCCTACATACCCAATCTTACTGTCTGCTAATAGTGGCAGTTTTGTGGTTGTACCAATATGTATGTCATTTATATCTTTTCCTTGCAATTTTGTACTAACAAGAACCTCTATTTAGTATAAAAATATTAGATAAGAGTGGTAAATGGGACATCTTTTCATTGTTCTCTGTCACGATAAAGACAAAAGACGCTAGGCATCTGCACTGTCTTTATTAATGTGTGGGTGCCAGATGCAATATTTAAATGTTATTTTCTAGCGTGGCAAATTTCACTAAGCAGCTAGGAATCTTCAATAACTCCCTCTGCCCTCCCCACTTTCTTGGAGCCAGCTCATGCCCAGAAAATTCTGCTAATTCAGTATCTACTTTTGGAGTTGTTACAATGGCTTCTCTGAGCCCTTGTTGGTTGAGAGAGTTAAATACACTTGCTCTGTGTTAATGCAACAAGGAAAGGGAGAAAGACCGAATTTGAGAATCTGATTGTATCCTTTACTCCTATAGGAGCTCCTTCTCTGTGGTGATGATATGAGGCAGTGTAAATGGAGGAGGCAATAATCTAGAGTTATTTTGATTGAGATTAAGAAGACCAGGATGCTTGACAAGCAAATGCAGTCAACAACCAGCAGCCTTTGTTCATATTCCAATTTTTTTCTAATTTGAATATTTTATTTATGCCAAGGTACTATGTTTGGTGCTTTAAAATATAGGTAATTTTATTTTTATCTTAGATCCATGAAGTTGTAGTCTTATTTTCATCCTACAAGAAAGAAAACTGGAACCCAGAAAAATATGGAATTTGTCCAATACTATAATGCGAATAACAAGCTATGTGAAGATTTAAACCCTGATGTAATTGATTCTAAAGTCAAAGGAAAGCCAAGAATTCCTTTTAAGTGAAGAACAACAACAAAATCACTTCTTTAACATGCAAATGAAGTTTTGAGAGCATATGATCCTCTTAGCATTGGAAGAATATCGTGGATAAATTCAGCAAAATGCAATTATGTCAAAAGATGGAAATGTACATAAACATATAAATGGAGAGATGTGATGAACCATAAATCAGGGAAGGGGAATAAATAGATTTTGGTCTGATAACATTTCATTCCCTTTGCTGCCAACCCTTGCGGTTCAACTGACCAAAAGTCACTGTGAAAAAAGTGAAATAAAAGCAAACTACCAAGAAACAACAAGGGAAACAATAGGGCAAGATACGTGAGGCTTCGTGTTTGTACATCTGAGGAAGTGGTTAATGATGCACATTACAAAGGGAAGTGAGACAGAAGCATAAGTGGGCTGCCACACACGGTTAGCAAAGCGGAAGTATGTGAGGGCAGTGCAGTAGATGCCCTTTAATATACAGGCAAGAAAATGAGCACTGCACTTTCTCTGTCTTTTTTTTTTTTTTTTTTTTTCAGAATTTTGTTTTTCTGACACTCTGTGCCCTTATGCTAACTGACATGGCCATGGACAAGTTTTGTCCCCCAGCTTTGGGACTCTGCCTTCCTGTGGATATAAACAACTAACTGTGGTTTGCCTGGCTTGGCCACATTTGAGCTTTATGTGAGGGGTTTGGCTCTTAGCCTCTATCTTTTCCCTCTCCTCAGCAAAGATGCTTCATTTCAAATCTGGCACCCAGGACTCAAGGTCCAAAAGAGATCCAGTTCACCTAAACTTTGCTGAGGAAAAGTGACTGTAATAGTAATTTTAAAACTCTTAGATTTTATTTCATTCTCAACTAATGCCTATAGGTAGGAAGAGCAAATGGATTAGCTCAATCTTTTGTATGAAAAAATTATGGTATAAAAAAGCACCAATGCTTACGGCTATCAAGTGGCTGAGACTGTATTCCAAATACCCAGATCACAACCATTTTCATGATTCAACTCTGCCAAATGAAATTAGAATTGCCACTGCTAACTCATCTTCTTGGTGGATTTTGGAACTTCTGTGGAATAAGGAATTTATTTATTAAAAATTCCAGGATTGGTGACACTGTTGGAGCATCAGAAAATGATCATTGTACATTCAGAGTGAGCTTTTTCCTCCCCCACACAACAAGTAATTCAATTATAATAACACTTTTAAAAATAATGCAGTGCTTTGGGGTGAAATTGCTTTGCCATCATTAATTAATGCATTCCCTCAAGGACATGCATCTTAATGTCTCACGTTTCTTCGGTCTACCTTTCTTTTGCAGCTTAGAGGAAACAACTCAGCAGAGCTATTTTTCTTGGTACAAACAGCATGACTCAACGCATGGGGTCAGGTTAACTCGTGTCTATTAGTATTTGCCACAAATGTCACAGACATTGTTGAATACATAATTTAGCTTGGCATTATTTCTAAATCTATTTTCAGCAGCTTAATTGGAGATTAAAAGTCAATAGGTAGATTAAGTTTAATTCAACTAAGATGTGAGCAGTTGCTTGCTCCATCAGCTCCACCTGCAGAATTCCTGTGTCCCAGGCTAGGTACACATTAACAAAATCCACTTCATTTTTTCTTTCTGTCTATATGTTCTAAGACATTGTAACACAGAGTCTTGGAAAAAAATTGACTAAAAATGTAAAATGTTTCATCATTGTCCAACAAAATGACTGAGAAGACAAATTTTGGGGGAGCTTTAGGTTTACACTGAGATGTACATACAGAAATGATGCAGTAATTTGGGGAAGTGATAGAGAAAATATGCAACATCTTTTAAAAATGTTAAGTTAAATAGATGAAAATAAAGGGTTCTTGAGAATAAAGTAACGAATTTAATCAAAATTTTACGTAAAAACTGGAATGCTGACACTAATTGATTGATAATTTAGAATATTTATGAGAATTCACTTTGCTGGTGTCTAATATTCATCAATTATCTAGTCTGTCTAAGACTGTGCTACAAGGCTAGTGACTCCCAAAATCCACTGACCATTATAATCATGCACGCTTTTAGGTTTTTGTTTGTTTATTTGTAAAATAGATGTTCCAACTCCTCCCAGCCCTAACAAGTCAGATGCTAGGTTGGGGCTGGTAGCAAAGAGAAAATTTATAAGTATAGTAATCTTCTCAAGTGATTCTGAAGCCAATAGTTTGGTCCTTGGAAGTTTGTGCTGTATGGAAAAAAATCACCCTTCTTGGCTAACATCTGTTATGCTGGTAACACAAATGCATCTGATTGATCATTTAATGCATTGCATATAAGAATCTGTCCCAGGGGTAAGCAAGGTAAGATTTGTGGGCCAAACCTGACCCTGTCCCCTTGTTTTACTATGCCTTGAGAGTTGAGATTTTTACATACATATGTGTGTATTTACATGTTTGAACAAAATCGAAAGAATAACACTGTTCTATAACATGCAAGATTTATGTGAAATTCAAATGTCAGTATTTGTAAAAAAGTGTTACTGGAATACAATTATACCCATTTGTTTATACACTATCAACGGCCATTTTCATGCTATGATAATTGAGTTAAATATTTGCTACAGAGATTGTATGTGAATTACAAAGCCTAAAACATTTAATATCCACCCATTTACAAGAGAGGTTTACTGACCTTTTATTCCCCAGTTTGAAAAGCGAGTTCAAAGCACATGGTTTGCCGAAGCAATTTAGTGAGACATAGGAAGTGAAAATGCATCCAAAATCCAGTCTGGAATGTATTATCTCTCAGTAAAGGAAATCCAGACTCATTGTCTTGTTTGCAGAAGTCCACAGTAAGAAAGACATCCTCCAGAATAGTGGTTTTCAATGTGTCACCATGAAACAACAGCATAAGCGTGAATTGGGAAGTTACTCAAAATGAAAATTCTGGGCCCCCACCCTCGACCTATCAAATCGAACATTCCAGGATCCAGGTCCAGTAATCTCTATTTTAGCAAGCCTTCTGGAGGATTCTTACACACATTTACAGTGCATGGAGACTACTTCTTGAGAATCACTGTGCTAAGGAACGTTTAGGACAAAGAGAAAAGTAGTCATAAACATGAATGTGGATAAAATCCATTTACAACCAAATAGTCAAGCCCATTGTTTTTGTCACTCCTTGATGATGACAGAGTAAAGTAGTTTTCCCACAAACAGACACAAAAAAATAAGAAAAATAAAAGGAAATCATATTCTGTTTGGTGGAACACAAACTTATGAAGTGCCTGTGCTCAGATTTTAGTGTAACCATGGCCTTGAATTTAGCATTGACATGAGGCTCCTGATAGAGATCAAACACTGAGTGAAATTTAACATTTTTCTGACATTTGACATAAAAAGCCAATTTAAGGGAGGCGAACTATGCTTATTCCATGTGCAAAAGACAGGATATCATTAACCTAACAGCTCCTCTGCAACTATTCTCTTGTCTCACATTCTCAAGAAATCTTAATCATTCACTGTGAAGATTCTCACTTCTTTAAAGCACATTTCTAACACGTCATCCTACCTTCTTTTCAGAAATGTAATCCTGAAAATGGCTCACAAGAGAAAATCTTGGAAGATAAGACCATAACACTAAAGAGCCTCTCCAGATGCCTTAGGAACATCCCCAGGCAGTGACAAATAAGTCCCTCCTTAGGATTCTTGACTATGTTCAGTTTCTCATAAAAAAATATAATAACAAAACACAAATATGTTTTCTAGTTGCAACGACAACCCTAGTAGCAGTGATGGTGATGTAGCTCTCACTTACTGAATATGCATTCTGTGCCATGCACTGTTTCAGAATTATCCCATAAAGTATCACAGTTCATCTTTACAGAAAGCTGGTGAGGTAGATATTAGCGTCTACCTCTTAAAGGTTTTTGCTTTTAAGATGTAGATTGGTTTTGAGCTCCTTGGCGAAAGAGAGAATTTGAGAAGATACTCCGAAGTGTAAAAGACTGGAAAAAATAAATTCTTCTGGGAACAAGAGAAAAAATTTGTGAAAACTGCCCCATCCCACAACCCCCAACAGAGAACACAGTAGAACTTTTTCCCTGACCTCCCTTCTCTACTTCCACCTCCCATCAAGGCCTGAAGCTTGAGAGGATCTAACAACATATCCTTGGTGCAGACTTGGTGGGCTTCCTCTCTCTATAGCAGTCTATGGGGACAAGCACGATCCAAGGCAGAACTGCAGACCTGGGCAGAGTCAACATGGTGAGGTGCAGCAGGCGGGGACAAGCCAGCTGTCACTCTGGTGCCTCCCTGAATTCCAGGGAAGGTGGGGGACAGAGATCATCCTCCTATTCAGTGGGGACTTCTACGTTAGTGGATATGAGGGGGCTGGTCTGTCTTGTATTAGTATTTAAGTTATTAGTAGTCAAATCATTATTAATTTGAAATTTGAAGGTGATCCTGACATGCCTTTTTGTCCTAGAATGTAGTAGTTGGAAGTGTACCAGGATGAAAATTCATGGTAGAATTTACTCTGCAGTCACAAGAACCAAAAGACTCACAGTCATCTCATGGGGTAGGAAGAAGACATATAACCCTATTTCCTGGCTAGGTTTAGCAGGCTGCAGAGTAGAATGGATATAGAAATAGTGCTTTTGTCACTGATTTTCACCATGAACATCAGGAAGCTTGAACCTGACAGGAGCTAATGTGCTGGCTCAGGAAGTAAAGGCAGCTCATCCTTCTTTCCATCTTGACCATGGACAGATCAACATTTTCTCTAACAAGAAGACTTTCATGTGCCTATACTCTGTTTCTCCTTCTCTCTCACTCTCTACTTTTTTTCACTTCTGTGACACACACACTCAGAGGTGAACACTTGCATGCACACTGACATTGAGATCTACAAAGAGAATGTACTCATTCCTGAAATCAATCCAAGTGTTTCACTGTTGTTGAACTGCTTTGAACTCTACATGTATTTTCAGTGAAGACACTACTCGGTGCTTTGTATGTAAATAATCACACTTATTCTGTCTCCTGGCCCAGTAAATATTATAACCATTTTTTTCAGATGAGGAAATTGAGTTCATAAATTGAAAACAACTTGCTCAAAGTCATACCCAGAGTTGACTTCAAATCTTTTGAGAGCTTCTGTGTGTCATTCACTCATTATCATGATTAAAAGTCTCCTGACTCTAGATGGAACTTTGAAATTGCTATTGAGATAAATGTTGCTCTCATGTGCTATTTCCACTTCACTAAAAGCATTTAGATAGACTGCACTTTTCCAAGTGATTCTCAACCTGGTCCAGTTATTTGAAATTCTAAAATAGAATCTCCCTTTGAGCCACCACAGATTCGAATTCACCATGAAAAGTCAAACAATTTTGCTTTTAAGACAACTGTCATTGAGCTTTTCACTGTATTATTGAATCTGATATTTCAAAGAAAGCAAGCAAACACTCTTTGGAATACACACCAACATTTGAATTCAATGTCTAGAGATTTCCTCCTCTCCAGGTCCTTTTTAATTATGGAGAATGAGTTCTTTTTGTCTAGGATCTCATCATTTCTGCCCCAGAGTACTTTTTGGAAATAGCTATTTCATCAAATAAACAATTGACAGACTAATTATTTAAATAAATACAATAAAATTCTGTTGATGTACGACGTGAAGATGATAGAACAGCAGAGTCACCATAGACAGTTGACTCTTTCCCTTTAGTGGAAAATTGTGAATCTAGAACATGGCCTTCCCCATGATTTTAACTTCAAAGTGAAGCTACTTTTTTCTTGTTGTGCATTAATCTCTTAAGTTAATTTTAATGTTCTCAAGATGTAAATCTTTTACAACTTGGAGATGAACCAATATAAAATATTCATTGGTTCTGAATAGAACTGGACAATTTCAGCTGTGTCCCACAAGCTTTTACAAATGGAAGATAATCTCTGTGAAGAATTTAGATGCCAGCCTGAGTTATGACTCTTGAAACAAAATGACCTCATGCATATTTAGATCCTGTATATTCATGGCTGTTTTTTTGTAGGAACATTTATTATTGGTTTCAGTAGTTTTCAGCCAACAAATCAGCCCTAAATTTTGACTTACTAGACTCTGTACTGTCAGTTTAAATGTTAATCTTGTTGAAGTCTTTTAGTTTGCAAGAGGTTTTAAATAGACAAGCCCTTTATCTGAATTGTATTATATACACTGACTCATTGCTGTTTTGGCCAAGAAATGTGTCAGAAATAACATTGTTTTTTGTTTTTTGTTTTTTTCATTAAAACAAAAAGAAAGTATATATTCAGGATGTGGTTTAATTTCAAAACTTAGAGCCACAAACGTCTTCAGCAGTGAAAACTTCGAATCATCTTAAAGTTCTCCTTTTATTTAACCTTTCAGGTACTACCAGTCACCCAGAAATAGAGGCTCTATCTTCAAAACACCCTTAGAATCAGAATATTGTTTCCTCTGCCACTTTCTCAGTTAACACTGTCATCTTCTATCTGATGTTGAAGCTTTGCAGGTGGTTTAGTTGCCCTAATATGACTGCTTCGTCCCCAGCACTACAATATTTTCTTTCTCAGACATGTTTGAATTGCATCACCCTGCTCCTAAAAAAAAGTGCAATGACTGACCACTGCCTACAATAAAGTAATACTCCTGAGTATGTCATTTAAAACTGCTCAAAATTGGCCCCAAATTATTTTTCTGGCATCGTCTGTGCCACTCTTTCCAGCCCCACCCCCAGACACCCTATATTAGGCCACTCTGAATCACTTACTCTTCCCCAAATATACTATCCACACTGTTATCTCCTAGCTTTGGCTCATGTTGCTCCTTCTGTTCAAATTTCCTTTTCTCCCTTTTTTTCACAGTTGATATATTATGCTTGTTTCTAAACCTAGATCAAATATCAGCTCCTTTTTTAATCCGCACGGCTCCCACCCGCAGAGGCAGTTAATTCACTCATTGTACTTTCATGATTCTGTCTAATTCCTAACCATGCACTTAGCGTGTAGCTTGTTGTATTTGTCTGTCTCCTGAAGAGAAGCAATCAAATTTTATTTACCTTTACAAGTGCAGCAGCTGGCTCAGTGCCTGGCATGAATAGGTGTTCTTGGATTGTTTATGAAAGCAGATCTGGACAAAGGTGGGGTAAATCTTTGTAACATTAGACAAAAGATCATGATCAAGAGTTGCAGTCATGTAGTCATGCTATGTTTATGTTCTGGAATTCTATAAGCAACCTCTGGATGTGGAGTTGAGCTACTAATAAGGCTTATGTTGGCACACCCAAGGGGCTCTAGTAAATAGTACAGGTTTAGCAAATGGGGTTACAAATGCAGTTAGAGGCCACATTGAAGATCACGTGCAAGGGGTCAGATTGACACCAAGAATATGCTAAAGGACAGTTGCTACTCTTGGAAACAAGAACAAGTATTTTACTTCAACACTCCAGATGTTCCAGGCACTTTATATATGCATCATTAGATCCATAGATGACAATGAGGATGAAAATAATAACAATATAATAATGGCAAATAATTAATTATCATTCACATTCTAGAAAAAGTTGCAAGGAACTTAAATATATTGTCATAATCATTCCCCCAAACACTTTAATGGATTAAATGTTTTCATGCCCATTTTACAAATGAGGCATGTAAGGCTCACAGACTTTACTGACTTAGTGTAAGATCACATAGCCACTTTTATTCTAAATATCTTTAAAACCTCCAAAGTTGAATAATTTATCTACATTTTATAAAAGGAAAACTCACAGGTCTGTATGTTCCAGTAACACGGTTCTCAAACAGGATTGCACGATCACAGCCATTTCTCCTTCCTATAATAAACCTATTCAGGTACTGGAGACTGCTCACTCTTAAGCAAACATCTCCAAATAGACAGAGCAGGCCGGGCATGGTGGCTCACACCTGTAATCCCAGCACTGTGGGAGGTCAAGAGGGCAGACCATTTGAGGTCAGGAGTTGAGACCAGCCTGACCAACATGGTGAAACCCTGTCTCTACTAAAAATACAAAAAAAGTTAGCTGAATGTGCTCACTTGAACCCAGGAGGCAGAGGTTACAGTAAGCCAAGATCATGCCACTGCATTCCAGTCTGGCCAACAGAGTAAGACTCTGTCTCATAAAAAGAGACATAGAGCAAGTTGATTTTCACCGACACTCTTAGCCTGAAACTCCTTTTTCTAGCACAATTCCTATTAATTTATTTAGGTACAGTCTTGTTTCCTCTGGAGCTCTGAGAAATTACTAGTAATTTGTTAAAGAATTCCAAAAATTTGGGTTTATTTTAAAACTTTTAATTTTCCTAAAACAAAAAGTGTGCTCTTGAAATATGTCAAATGAGGACATTGCCTCAATATATAGCAAAGCAATAGTTGTCTAAATTGGTTTTAGGGTTCTACTATGATTACACAATCGCTATCAATATTTCCCAATTATCATGAGTAGATGTTGAAAAAAGATGGATCTAAATGTTTTAAAAAGTGAGCCAAGGCCGGGCGCGGTGGCTCAAGCCTGTAATCCCAGCACTTTGGGAGGCCGAGACGGGCGGATCACGAGGTCAGAAGATCGAGACCATCCTGGCTAACACGGTGAAACCCCGTCTCTACTACAAAATACAAAAAAAACCTAGCCGGGTGAGGTGGCGGGCACCTGTAGTCCCAGCTACTCGGGAGGCTGAAGCAGGAGAATGGCGTAAACCCGGGAGTCGGAGCTTGCAGTGAGCTGAGATCCGGCCACTGCACTCCAGCCTGGGCGACAGAGCGAGACTCCGTCTCAAAAAAAAAAAAAAAAAAAGTGAGCCAAACTTTATAATTTGTTTTTCTACCTAACATAAAATCATTTACTTAACTAGAGTGGATCATTTATAACTTGTTTCTCTCCTTTTGGTCATGATATAGAAATACCTCAATACACCTTAAACTGAGCCTGTGCTTTTTTTTATAGGCCATCAAAATCCGTTTTGCTGGAAGTTACAAAATGTCAGCTATATTCTTGGGCAATACTCATGACTTGTTTCAATGGTCAGTCTGTTCAACAATAAAGAAAAAAAGTAGAAAAATGAGAAGATGGCAAAATAACGAGGGAAGGATAAACTTCACAAAACACAGAAATAGGACTTAACTATCTACTGAAACCAGTTTCCTCACCTTAGCAAGAACATTTGCTCCCTCACTTCCCCTGATAGTGCCCCTGTAAATCATTCTCTCTTCTTGTTGTTGACACACTTCAAATGCCATATGTTGCTCTCTTTATTGTGACTTGCCTGAGGCTGTTATGACAAGTATAAGGTACATGCAGAAAATAAATGGAATAAGAATGCTTAAGGACAGTTCCTCCCAGCTATTGCTAGGTCATGGTAAGCACGTTAATTCTTCTAGTTTTACTTCATAAACTGGATCCTCCCAGCTTCGAGTCAATCATTTGTGTGTGTGTGCATGTGGGCAGGCGTGTGTGTGTGTGTGTGTGTGTGTGTGTGTGTGATCATCAAGACCATTATCATCTAAAAGCCCTTACTGGGTATATGCATATGAATGCAATTTGTTATTCAAAGCAATATGTACAGCTGAGACTCATTTCCTTTGCATTCTAATGTTAGAGGGGAGGCTAAGGGCGGGACCCTGCATCTTCCAGCCACTATTACCTGTAAAAGAGAGAAAGATTTTGAGTCTGGTACATTTCAGATAGACATGGATCTCATTTTCTGGCCTTAAGATTCATAGATGAGGTGGTATGAAGTTGTACAAGGGAATGCTTGTAATTTTACGTAGAGGTTGGCATAGTTAAGTAAATTATGCAAATATTTATTGAGCGTTCAATTCTAACTCAGAACTATAGTTACATTGTAAATGACTAAAAGAAACTTCTTTTCCTCAAAAATTACACATATGTAAAATGAAAAACCCGTGAAACCCATAAACACTGTTTCACTTCCTATGGATAATGTATATTTAATCTGTTGTTTTACTCCATTTGTGCTGCTGTAACAAAATACCAGAGCATGGTATTGTTACAGCAGCACAAATGGACAAAATTCATTTCCTTAGAGTTCTGGAGGCTGGGAAGTCCAACCGAAGTCACCAGCAGGTTTGGGGTCTGGTGAGTGCTGTTCCACATTTTTTTTTTTTCTGAGACACAGTCTTACTCTGTCACCCAGACTGGAGTGCAGTGGTGCTATCTCAGCTCACTGCAACCTCTGCCTCCTGGATTCAAGTGATTCTTCTGCCTCAGCTTCCCGAGTAGCTGGGACTACAGGCGCCCACTACCATGCCTGGCTAATTTTTGTATTTTCAGTAGAGACGGGGGTTTCACAACATTGGCCAGGTTGGTCTTGAACTCCTGACCTTGTGATCTGCCCACCTCAGCCTCCAAAAGTACCAGGATTACAGGTGAGAGCCACTGTGACCAGCCAACTCTGCTTCTTAATACTATCATTATAGCTATCACATTTCAACATGTAAATTTTGAGGGGCATTCAGACTGCAGTAAAAATCTTAAGCTCAAATAGCTAATGTGAGGTAGAACCATAATGTACCAAATATCTCCTGATTTTAAACTATATTCCCTCTTCATTATTTCTATGCAGTTGACAATTCAAAGTGGTTAATGAATAAGTTCATAAAGCAGTAGAATAGACTTCACATATAATGTTGAAGTCAAAAGAAGAAGAAATCACAGAAAGACAAGAAATAAAAGAGAAGAGGCAGCCTCAAGTAGTGATGATACAGGGCTTAGAAAGATAAATTTGGAAAGGAAAATACCAAAGGATTCCAGATTGAGGAATCAGCCCACACAAACACACGTATAGGAAGGAGCAGGCTTCTTATGAAAAAGGAGAAAAAAAGTGTGTGTATTTCTGATCTATTCTGTTTGAAGGAAAATGGTAATGACAAGAAAATATATATATATATATATATATTTTTTTTTTTTGCCAAGTCAGAATAAATCCTTGAACACTGCTCTTCTTTATAGCTTGAAACTGTGCATTCTTGGTGCCTGCAACGATTACTGGGCAGAAAGAGGGTGTTGGAATTTCATACATCTTAAATCACTTTAGAATTGACATTAGTGTCTTTCATTCTGCTTTCAAGCATCTTCAAAATTAGAAAATTTAACTCACAGCAATTTTTTTCTCATCTGCAGATGTAATCTCACATTTTATAGAATTTGAGTATCTGTCCAATTACCTAATATCCACATGACACAAATTCTGCACCTTGACTACCACAGTCTAAAATCTGACCTTCTTCCACCCATGAAAAGACTACCTGTTTTCTGTATTTTAGCATTATGCAGCTAAGTTGTCATCTGTCTTCTAAATGTTGCTATTAAAGAAAAATCCCAACTAAAATTTTATTAAACTTAACATTACTTTCGTGGAAATGTAAATATTGAGGTCCTCTTGAAATCTTTTAATAGATCTTGACCTCCATTAGCCTAATAAATTCCCTTTAGGCTCAGGGACTTACTCTCATGGCCAGTGTAATGATTAAAGAGAAAGAGAGTCTCTCTACTGAAGTCAGCACTAACTGAAGTGCCACCTGCCACCTGGTGTTGTTCTTACAAATTCTGATCTAGTGGGCTTCACAGTTTCTCTTAATGAGTCCTTCTTACAAATCTGCTCCTACAATCTTGGCTCACTGCATATATGTTCAGATGACACAGCATAATTTAGGATCACTGAGCAGGGAGTAAGCAGTCTGCAGTTTGCCCCTGACTAGCTGTGCATCTCTCCTGTTTCCATTACCTCACAAGTACTCAGTGGACCTTGGGTTTCTCCCTTCTAAAATTGTGTAAAATCCAGGCAGTTTTGAGATTCTATGAACTACACTTTATGTCCCAATCTACTGAATGAAAACTAAATGTCTGAAGATAACAAAACTGTCACGCACATCCATGTGAAGAGACCACCAAACACCTCTGTGTGAGCAATAAAGCTTTTTAATCACTTTTAAGCAGTAAAGCTTTGTGTGCACGTGGGCTGAGTCTGAAAAGAAAGCCAGTGAAGGGAGATAGGGGTGGGGCAGTTTTATAGGATTTGGGTAGGTAGTGGAAAATTACAGTCAAAGGGGGTTGTTCTCTGGCGGGTGGGGGTAGGGGTCACAAGGTGATTGGTAGGGAGTTTTTGAGACTGTTGTCCAGGAGAAGGAATTTCACAAGATAATGTCCTCAGTTAAGGCAGGAACTGGCCATTTTCACTTATTTTGTGATTCTTCAGTTGCTGCAGGCCATCTGGATGTATACCTGCAGGCTTGGGCTCAGAGGCCTGACATTCCTGTCTTATTAGCATAAGCGTTGTCTTGAGTGATGGGGTCTGAGGCCCTTTGATGGCCTTTGCAGTGAATGACTCCAGCTTTGTTTGGAAGTAAAGCAGCCTTGATAAGAGTTTTTATTAAAGAGGCATTAATGATGGGGGAACTTTTCATAGTGAGGAAACCTCTTTCAGCCCATATAACAGCATGGTGGTGCAGGATATGGAAGGCATATTTAAAATCAGTATAAATATTGACACGCAGTCCTTTTGCAGGAGTGAGGGCTCAAGTTAAGGCAATGAGTTCGTCTTGCTGAGAGGTAGTGGAGTGGGGCAGAGCAGTAGCTTTAATGATAGATATGGAAGATACTATAGCATAGCCTGCCTTTGCTGGTGAGTGGCGATTAGGCCTGGTGGAACTGCCATCAATAAACCAAGCGTGATCAGGGTGAGGAACAGGAAAGAAGGAAATATGGAGAAATGGAGTGAATGTCTGGTGGATCAGAGAGATACAGTCATGGGGGTCAGGTGTGGTATCAGGAATAATGGGGAGGCCAGGCTAAAACAGTAAGATCAAGTTATTTGGACAGAAAGACTACAGGGTGCGGTCCCAGCTCTTGTGTAAGAATTCCAACCGCAAAGCCCTGCACTTTGGCTGTGTGTAATGAAGAGGATTGGGATGAGTTAGGGAGAGGTAGTGTGGGAAGAGCTTCTAGGGCTGTTTTTAAGGAATGGAAAGAGGAATGGGGAGAGCATCTAGGATCTATAGGGTCAGCTAGGTTTCCTTTTGTGAGTTTATACAATGGTTTAGTCAGGATGGCAAAACCAGGTATCCAAAGGCAAAAGTACTTAACCATGCCTAGAAAGGAAAGGAGTTGTTGTTTTGTAGAAGGGGTTGGGATTTGGGAGATTAGGCAGACATGATCAGCAGGGAGAGCATGTTTGTATTTATGAAGAATTATATCAAGATAGGTAACGGACGAGGAAGAAATTTGGGTTTTGGAGGGGGATGCGTGATGTCCTTTTGAGAATAGATGTTGAAGGAGCAGGAGGGTGTCTTGTTGAGAAGATTTGTAGGAGGGGCTACAAAGTAAAAGGTCATCAAAATATTGAATAAGGTGAGAAGCAGATGGACAGAAAGAAAGTAAATCATGAGAAAGGGCTTGACTGAAGGTAATGGGGGCTGTCCCTGAAGCCTTGCAGCAGTACAGCCCAGGAAAGTTGCAGAGGCTGATGGGTGTCAGGGTCAATCCAGGTAAAAGCAAAGAGAGACTGGGACAAGTGGTGCAGGGGAATAGTGAAAAAAGTGTCTTTAAGATCAAGAATGGAATAGTGAATTGTGGAGGGAGGTATCGAGGACAAAAGAGTGTACGGGTTGGGTACCACAGGGTAGATAGGCAAAACAATTTGATAAGGTGCAGATCCTGAAACCACCTGTAAGACTTGTCCAGTTTTTGGACAGGTAAAATGGGGGAATTGTAAGGAGAGCCTATAGGCTTTAGAAGCCCATGCTGTAGTAGCAAGTGATAACAGGCTTTAGTCCGTTTGAAGCCTGTTATGGGTTGGGATACTGGCATCGAGCAGAGTAGGCATGATTAGGTTTTAGTGGGATGATAAGGGATTCTTGATCGGTCACCAGGGAGGGAGTAGAGGTATCCCATACTTGTGGATTAAGGTAGGGAGTTACAAGGGGAGGATGCAAAGAAGGCTTTGAACTGGGGAAAGGGGCAGTAATGAGGTGTGACTGTAGCCCAGGAATAGTCAGGGAAGCAGATAATTTAGTTAAAACGTCTTGACCTAATAACGGAGCTGGGCTTTGATACCAAAGTATTATGTTAAACTCAGGTTCCACTTTCTCTTTAACCAATAAATCATTTTTTTCCCTAATTTTCTGCTAATTAGCAGAGACATTTGAGGGACAGGACTAGCTAGATTTCCTAGGACAACTAAGACTTCCTAAGCCTAACTGGGGAAGGTGACTGCACCTACCTTTAAACACAGGGCTTGTAACTCAGCTCACACCCGACTAATCAGGTAGTAAAGAGGGCTCACTAAAATACAAATTAGGCTACAGCAGGAGGTAAAGAAATAGTCAAATCATCTATCGCCTGAGAGCACAGAGGGAGGGACAATCATCAGGATATAAACTCAGGCATTCAAGTAGGGAGCGGCAACCCCCTTTGGGTCCACTGCCATTGTTTGGGAGCTCTGTTTTCACTCTATTAAATCTTGCAACTGCACACTCTTCTGGTCCATGTTTGTTACGGCTCCAGCAGAGCTTTCACTTGCGGTCCACCACAGCTGTTTGCTGCTGTCGCAGACCTGCCACTGACTTCCACCCTTCCAGATCTGGTAGGGTGTCCGCTATGCTCCTGATCCAGTGAGGTGCCCATTGCTGCTTCAGATTGGGCTAAAGGCTCGCCATTGTTCCTGCATGGCTATGTGCCCGGGTTCATCCTAATCAAGCTGAACACTAGTTGCTGGGTTCCATGGTTCTCTTCTGTGACCCACAGCTTCTAATAGAGCTATAACACTCACCACATGGCCCAAGGTTCTGTTCCTTGGAATCTGTTAGTCCAAGAACCCCAGGTCAGACAACAGAAGGCTTGCTGCCATCTTGGGAGTGGCCACCACATCTTGGGGACTCTAAGAACAAAGATAACTGCCCATAACACATTGACAGTATGAATGATTTTTTTTCTCTTTCCAGGCATGAAAGATATTGAAAAACTACTGGAGTAACAAATAGCCAAATTCTCCCCTCCAGAAAGGTGGACAGAGAGAGCGCCAGGACAAATAGCTACCACTTGTGAGCACTTCCTATTGGCCAGAAGTTTTACCATATTATCAATAAATTCTGCAAAGTAATAGGATTATCCCATTTGCTAATAAGCTATTAAAAAGCAGAAACCATATGTTATTTGACTTTAGAATCCCAGTGCTCCAGTGCCAGTACATACTGAAGCTCAAAAATGTATTTTCAATAAAGGAAAGAAGCAAGGAAGTGAGGACTAAACTCTGATTTTTTTATATTGCCCAAATTCCTATCTAAGGGGTGTGGAGAGTCATGCCCTACAAACCATAAATTCTCATCAGATGGGTTTTATTTAACCCTATATGTAGTGACTTGTTTTCCAATATGACTCTAGTATAACATGTATGTCATACATACATTCTTGGGTACGACAAAGAAGAAAGTAAAAGTATTTTACCTCCAAAGCATGTTTCTTTGCTATATTTTGAAATGGTCCTGCAAAACTGTTCTTTATGGGGGGACATATGCATCTGTAAAGAATCTCTATTGACATAGCTAGATCTTTTTCTTCTAGGCCCTCCCAAGCCTGAAGAGATTTAAGTGAGAATCTAGCACCTTTTAAAGATTTGAATAGGAAACATTTGTCATCTACTGTCTCTAAGAGCAGCCAGTATGACTTTAAAAGAACCTCCTGGGTCTCTACGATCTTTTATCTTAACCTGAACATTTCCTTTCTATTGATCCCAGGTCTTTAGACAAAGTCAATCAATTGTCAATCAGAAAATGTTTATATTTACCTATAGTCTGGAAGCTCCCCAGCTTTGAGTTGTCCTGCCTTTCTGAACCAAACTAATGTATTTCTTAAGCGTATTTGATTGCTGTCTCAAGACTCCCTAAAATATATAAAACCAAGCTGCACTCTGACTACCTTGGACACATGTTCTCAGGACCTCTTGAGGACTGTGTCATGGGCCATGGTCTCTCATATTTGGCTCAGAATAAATCTCTTAAAATATTTTATAGAGTTTGGCTCTTTTTGTTGACAGAAGGTAGGAAAAAAAGAAGAAAGGAAGAGAGTAAGGGAGGAAGAGGAGTGAGTCATTAAATTACTGCCTCAAAGTCCTTAGGCTAGCAGTGAGGAGAGCAGCTGTCCATAATCTAAACACTCATCCTTTAACCTTCAATAGCCTTCTAAACATAGATACTGTCGAGCAATCTTAAGTCATAGCTGGTCAACTGGAGCTAAGCATCATCTTTAACCAAACAAAACAAAACGGAAGTGTTTTCAACTTCGAGTATATGCATAACCAGTCTATTCACTAGAAAGTAGCTCCCTTTGCTGAGAGTACGCCAAGTGAAAACACGGAATTATGAAGCGCTTGCAACCAATTCCTATTGCCTTGGCACTGTGTAATTATAATGATCTTTTTTTTTTTTTTTTTAACTGAATTCTATGGAAATTAAAACTCAATTATTTAAAATGCACTTCATTTAAACAATGACAGTTGTTCTGAAGGACTTGTGGGGAGACAAATAACCTCCTGGGTGGTATTGATGGTTTCAAGTAGCAGATTCCCCTTAACATCAGCTGGCCATTTATCCTAAAGAAATATTTCCTGCAAGACAGCTATTGCTAGTATATGCTACTTAAAAAACATAAACACATGGATGATTCAAGGACTTGCTGGTATATGTATTGAATACTGACAGCAAGCAACATATTGATGAACCCATCATAAAATTTGGTAATTAATGTTGTTCAAATGACTCAAGAATTCTGGGAATGTGGCAACTTTTGCCAATAATAGCAAAGGTATTTATTCTCTCCCTGTTTCCCACAGCCACAGAAAGAATCACAGGATTTCTCATTATAGTAAACCCATTCTATTATTCATTCCTTTCCTTGCTCATTTACTGATTTGTCTGTACTTTTTCATCCTAGTTGCTTGTTTTTGTTTTTGTTTTAGAGACAGGGTCTAACTCTGTTGTCCAGGCTGGAGTGCAGTGGTGTGATCATAGCTCATGGCAGCCTTGAACTTCTGGGCTTAAGTGATCCTCCCGTCTCAGCCTCCCAAGTAGCTGGGACTATAGGTCCACTGTACCTGCCACTTATTTATTCCACTTAAAATTAGGCCACTGTACCTCCCTAATTTTAAAATTTTTTTATAGGGATGAGATCTCATTACGTTGCCAAGGCTGGTCTTGAACTTCGGGCCTCAAGTGATCCTTCCAAAGCATGAGTTTATGGATGTCAATCACAGCACCCAGCCATATGTGTGTTTTTAGCCCTTAACAATAAATACCTTTTAAACAGCATGACCTATTTTTTTTTTTTTAATTTAAGGATTCAAAGATGAAAACAGTATAATCCCTTTCCTTAATTGACTCAATGTAGACAAAAAAGCAAAGACACAAACAAAAATACGTGATACAATGTGGTAAATGTACTGAAACAAATATAAATAGGGTAGGAGAGAACCACAGAATAAAGACAGAAACACTGAACACAGCTGACTCGGCTGGACTTCTATTGTGCGGAAGTGTGTAGTGTGTATGTGCGTGAAGTGGAGTGAAGGAAGGGTAGTGGAGTGGATGGTTGAATGGCAAGACATTCTGGCAAGGCAGGCTTATTGGAGGTACGGATGTCTTCAAGAAACCTTAAAATATGTGATAGAATTATGCAGACAAAAGAGAGATGAGAAATAGCATCAGCAGACCAGAGAAAGCAAATCAAAGGATGGGACAGGTGGTATTGTCCTTCCTTGGAAGCACTTCCTTCGAAGTACTTCCTTCGAAGTACCTTATATTATAACGAGTTCTGTATTGCTAGAACAGAAACTTCAGCGGGAGAATTGACCAAAGATAATTCTGGTTCAGTAAAACTGAATTCAATCACAGAAGATCTTTCCTACCATTTCTGGAGTTTCGAAATTTATCACAGTGTAACTGGGCAGCCACTGAATCACTAGAGGCAGGGGAGTTGGCACGGTCATACTAGATTTATAGAAAACAGCTCTACAATAACTTCCCTATTGGTACTAACACAATAAACAATAAGTAATTTTTTAAAATCTGAAAAAAACATTTGCCACAAACTCAATTGATGATAACACCTTACCTGAAATAATGCAAGCTGTTTATAGTCCTTATGTATTTTGCTTAAAGTGCATGTTCCTTTATTTTTCTGGAGACATAGTAGCAAGTTTAATACAAGATACTGCTCCAGACCTCACAGGCCCAACAAGTACCATATAAAGGAAATATAACTGGACCACCCAAGAAGCTGTGTAGTTGTAGAAAGGCAAAATTATCAACACCAAATAATATGGGAAAGTTCTCTTTTTTTCTCTTTTTAAGACACAGAAAATTATGCATTTCTATAAAAAATTCAAAAATTTAGCTGGGCATGGTGGCATGTGCCTGTGGTTCCAGCTAAATTGGAGGCTGTAGTGGAAGGATTCCTTGAGCCCATGAAGCCAAGGCTGCAGTGAGCCGTGTTCCTGCCACTGCACTCCAGCCTGGGTAACTGAGACACTCTCTCTAAAAAAAAAAAGAAAAGAAAAGAAAAGAAAAAAAGAAAATTATAGAACAAACATTACGGGACATTAAATTACTCAAATCACAGAGGAGTTGGCCCTAAGAAAAGCACAGATTTTTTTTGTTGTTGAAAGGCATATAGGCTTAAATATATAAGCAGGACATATGTATTTGTTCATTTTCATGCTACTGATAAAGATATACCTAAGACTGGGCGATTTACAAAAGAAAGATGTTTAATTGGAGTTAGTTCCATGTGACTGGGAAGGCATTACAATCATGGTGGAAGGTGAAAGGCACAATTCACATGGAAGCAGACAACAGAAAAGTGTTTGTGCAGGGAAACTCCCCTTTTTTTAAAAGTCATCAGATCTTGTGAGACCCATTTATTATCATGAGAATAGCATGGGCAAGACCTGCCCCCATGATTCAGTCATCTCCCACAGGGTTCCTCCCACAACACGTGGGAATTACTGGAGCTACAAGATGAGATTTGGGTGGGGACACAGAGTCAAACCATATCAGCATAGGGACAAACCATGGTTATCTTTTAATTCTTCCTGTCCTAAGTAAGACAATCATATAAAAGAATTGGACATATTTACAAAAATCCAACATTTCCTTGGTTTATACTTTAAAAACAAACAAACAAACAAACAAACAAAAAAACACAGTATCACTCTGTCACCCAGACTGGAGTGCAGTGGCACGATCTTGGCTCACTGCAACCTCTGCTTCCTGGGTTGGAGCAATTCTCCTGCCTCAGCCTCCCAAGTAGCTGGGATTACAGGTGTGTGCCACCACACCCAGGTAATTCTTGTATTTTTAGTAGAGATGGGGTTTTGCCATGTCGGCCAGGCTGGTCTGGAACTCCTGACCTCAGGTGATCCGCCCACCTCGGCCTCCCAAAGTGCCGGGATTACAGGCATGAGCTACCACGCCCAGCCTGGTTTATACTTTTAACTGCCTAGTAGTAATTACATTTTACTTTAGCCACCCAAATAAATGACTAAGTTTATTACCCTTAGTAAAGGACTAAGTTTCTGACTACCCTTCAGAAAACTGAGCCTTAGTGTATGGCAAATATGAGCCCAAGTACTGTGCACACAAATACTTGAAAATCAAAGGCAGGCAACAGTGGCCTGTGCTGTATTATCCTTCTTTACTGCTGGCATCCTGATTGGTGATAGATCGGGATTATTTACACATTTCCCTAAGTGGGATTTTTGCCTCTTTTGAAACAATTCTTTTGCTTACAGCCAGATTTTGTAAAGCAATGTGGTACACATTGTGCTTTGATTTTATTATATAATGTTTTTCTGGTTCATTTCTGGTGGTCTATCTGCTCATCCACCTTCTTTGCACTATTGTTTCATGCTGATATATTTCTGTTTATTATGCATTTGGGAATGTCTTTTATGCCTCACTCATTTGATGACAGTGAAGAGGTGAGGTCAAGGGAATGAACTGAGTTCATAGACTATTAGACACTACCTTGTTTCTGAACCCTTGTGACCAAGAGTCAATTCTGTGAGCTTTGGTCTTCTGTGGGCCGACAGGAAATCACTTGAGTAGAAATGATGCCTTTTATGTCACAGATCCTTTGGAAGCCATTTGAGGTTTACTTCTTTTTAGCTAAAATAAGGAATTCAACTGAAGAAGTGATTACTATCCTTCATCCTAAAACTGTATTTTTGCAAATTTATAGTGTCGCTCTATTTCTTTAGTCAGCCAGTTCTTCCACGCTACTCTGCAGCCTCAATAGGAGTTCAGAATGTTTTGGAAATTTGTCCATTCACCTAGAACATGTTGATCTTAACAAAGACATTCTAGTAAGAACACTACCTTTTGGAAATCTTTGTGGTCAATCCCTCTTTAGCACAGGTTTGTTCTCAGTTTCCTTACTTAACCTATGTTCACTACAATTGGCAGAACTTCATAGATTAAGGTTTGCAGTTGGACAATTTTTCATGGTTTTTATAGATGACATTTACTGTTTCTTGTTCTTTCTGTTTTGATTTGGTTTCAGAGAGACAAGTCTTACTTAGTTCTTTTGACTGGAAGCACATTACTTAGTCCTTTTGACCGGAAGCACATAGTAAACTTTCTAAAACATAACCCTGACATCTTTGCCTAAAATCTTTGTGTCTCTACTCTCTTCAGTGTATATCTAAATTTCTTAAGTTGGTCTTTAACATCCTTCATGACTTAACCCCTGCCAACTTTCCTGTTTCATTGATCAAAAGTCTCCTTTCATATTTTTGACTTGAGATAGTCTGAATCATAACATTCACAATTCCCTGCACATATCCAAATCTTGTTCACTTCTAGGACTCTGCCATCCATCTGGAAATTTCTTTAAAGGGAGATAAGACAATTTTAAGTTGCTGGTGTGTAGGTGGGATAATTATTTTAAATTATAATTTCTATTTATAATGGACTGAATGGTAAAATAATAGTTATATTTTTGTTGTCCAGGGAATTAGTTTTAAAAAACAGATTTATTACCATCTGAAAAAATTAATATTATAAAAACTAATCATGTCTACCTATCTGCTCATCCTTTAGTAATGTGTAAATAGTAGAATGAACAGTGATACTTAGAAATAACTGGTATGGAAATTATTCCATGTTTATTTGATTTTGTATTAATTAACGTACCAGCAGGTATCCAATAATTAAACTCCCAAATTTTAGAAGTTTATTTCTCCTTTATGCGACAGCTCATTGCAGGTGTTTCTGAGTGGGGTGGCTTACCTCCATATGGTGATTCAGGGACCCCAGTTACCTCTATTTTACAGTGTCTCAGAGATCTCCACATCCAGATGGAAGATAAAAAAAAGAAAGTGTAGAGAGAGCACCTACTCATTTTTAAAACCCCAAGATTGTTACTGAAACACCGGAAGTTTGGTCTAGGTTCTGCTGCTTGTCGCACAGAAAGCCAATTACTGAGACAACGATTATTGCTAAGGAGGAAAACTATAATACCATGCTGCAGCCAAGGAGATAGGAGATATGTCTCAAATCCGTCTCCCTGACCAACTAAAATTAAGGGTTTATATAGCAGGTAAGAAATGTAACAATGTGTAAGAAAACAGGAACTAGGAAGGGGTAAGGAAGCAATCATGATGAATGAAGAATCTGGCATGTGGTGATCTGGTCAGTTTCAGTTATTTATACTTTTTTACTTTTTTTTTTTTGAGAGGACAGAAGGTTGTTTTCCTGAGGAAGAAACTAAGATAAAACAAATGTAAGTTTCAAGCTTTAAGACCAGAAGGGTCAATTTCTATGTTTAGCCAAAAAAAACAAAACAAAACAAAAACAAAAACAAAACTGTCTATGGTACTATTGGGTCAATGTCAAGGTTATACTGTATACATAACTTGAGTTATTTCTTTGGTGAGACCTAGTTACAGAGTGAAACCTGTATGCAAGGAGAGAGATGGAAAATTCATCTCGTGACTGAGAATCTTCTTCCCAGGGGGCAACTTCATGTCACAGAAGAGGAAGCATGAATGTTAACCATCTGTAGCATCGTTGCATACTAGCTGGTATATTTTCTTTGAGTTCATCTTTCAATATAGTTTTCTTTGAAAGTGTGTATCCCAAAATTAATACTTTATCTATCAATGTCAAAAAATTCATCAAAGAAAAGAAATAATTATATGATTATAAGGAGCATCTGTTACTTTTGTAACCTGGCAAAACAGGGTGACAACATTTTTTTCTCTTAAGCCCCGGTTAGAGTAGGCGGGTCGTCCTTCAATCTTCAGGGATAGGGCTTACTTGGCATAAACCAATCAATATATTCCATACTTTGGATAGTTGTAATTAGATCAAGAATGATCATATGCTCCTTTTGGGGCCAATAAGAGTCAAGTTTGAAAGTTTTATTTGACTTCTGCAGATGATGGAAATTTTGGGGGTTTTTTGTTGTTGTTGATTTTGAAACTGAGAAGACATATGGTATGGAATGACTGTCCATTTTCTTTGCCAGGAGATTTTATCTAAAATAAAAGGAGAGAAATTATCTAAAAGTAAAATCAACACAAATAAGATGGGACTGAGAGACAGAGAGAGAAATTTGACTCTGTTTATATATTTTGGGCATTTGAATCAACCAGTCCTGACGTCTCCCATTCAGACATTTTTCAAAAAATAAAAATAAAAAATCTTACATTTTGCTTGTGTATATTTTTGTTCATTTTTTCTATCAATTGAAATATAAAGAATTCTGAGTGATACACATGTCAAATCAGTATTGGAAAGTCTAGCAGATAATGGCTCTTCTTCTTAAATCTAATTGAGAAAAACAAATAAGTGACCTATAAAAGCCAAAAGAAACAGCCAAAAAACTGAACATTCCAGATACGATTGCTAATGGACTTTCTTCATTATTGATAAATATGTTTCCATCTGAGTAAAGATATTACATTGCCCAACATCCAATAAGAACAGAAACAAAACAAAACACTAATTTTAAAAATGAATTATAAGCTATTTGAATTTGAAAAGAGTGAAGGGAGAGTTTCAATATTGTCTTCTGGTGGCAGAAAAAGAGAGCTAAATAATACCTAGAAATTTCTTAAGCTATCCAAGTTTAGCCTAGAAAAAAATTGCAGGTACACAATGTATTGGAACATGATTTTGCTGCCATTATGCAAGATATCAAGATATGAATATTGTGTATTTGTATATATGTCTATTTTTATTCAATTTTCCTATTAATTAAAAATTGTGTATGCATATATATGTGTATTTACTGTATATTCTTTTAAAATATATGTGTGTGTATATATATACACACACATATATATAAAGAGAGAGAGAGCCTTCTGTATTAGGAAACAATATAAATATCAACATGCCACAATCTTTCTTGACTCATATTTGGTATGGATTAAAGGACATAATAGACTATATGAAGACATTTTTGTATACAGTTATGCATCACTTAACAACAGGAATGCATTATGAGAAGTATGTCATTAGATGATTTTATCATTGTGCAAACATAAATAGAGTGTACTTACACAAATCTAGGTGGTATAGCCTACTACACACCTAGGCTGTGTGGTATAACCTATTGCCCCTGGGCTACAAATCTGTACAGCATATTACCATACTGAATAGGCAATTTTAACAAAATGTTTAAGTATTTGTGTATTTAAATATAACTAAACATAGGAAAGGGACAGGAAACATATGGCATTATAATTTTACAATACTACCATGATATATGTGGTTTCTCCTTGGCCAAAATGTCATTATGCAGCACATGACTATACCATAAAGTATTAAACATATGACAAGTGTTATTGGCATGGGTAGAATTATGCAAGAAATTAAATGTCCACTACAATTCTAGTGGGGGAATAATAGTAAAATCTTAAGTAGACTGGAAAAAAAGTTTTTAAAATAGCATTGAAAATAGACATCCAAATTCCTTAGAAATGAAAGTACATTCCATGCAAATTTAAAGCTTTTAAAATTTGCTTAAGCCTATAAAGGACCTTTACCAAAAAGTATTATTTTGAAAAATACGGAATTGCAAAAGAGAATATAATTACATCATTAATATTATAATGTATTTATTTTTTCAAAAAGTCACCAAGCATTTATGCTAAACCCTCAAAATTACATGACATAAAATCATGCAGAAGATATGGTGCTGCCTAATCACTACAGGAACTGGAAAGCATTAAAAATGGAAAAAAGAACACTGATTAAGAGATGTATAAATATATTTAAACATACTGTAAAAGAGAACAGCAATAACAAATCTACTGCCTTTGTGTGATTCATATTACGTGCGAGACTATTCACTTATCTTTGTTTAGCACAGGCTTCACAGTTTCTTTTATGTCAAACCTTTCTGTGTGAGTAAGGCAATTTGGCAAGCAATTTGAGAGGTGGTTGTAACATATCCTACTAAATTGTCTTGTTTTTCCCCACAAAACACTTAAATAGCACAAATACTTTGTCAGATCAATGGTAACACACTCTCTAAATGAAAGACTGAAGACCATTAATCAAATCTAAATCAAAGTGAATGGCTTAACTTTACTCCATTTGGAGATTAAATCTAAGCATTTAAATAGACACACCATAAAAGTACATGGTTTACAATATTTTCCATCCGTTCACTTTCTATGTGACAGTAATATTGCCAAATTTGATGTTTTATTTTGTTCAAGATCTGTCTTACAAATTATTTTACAAAGTATTTTATATACTTTAATCATAGAAAAACAATGTTAAAAACAGTTCTATAAAAAGTAAGAATTGAAATGTTGAGGCCTGAGGGAAGTCAGTCACAAACCAATTGAAGAGTATGTTTGAGGCCTTAGGAAGTTCCCAGGGTTTGGGCCTTCCATCTTCTTGGGAACAGAATGGCTCTCCCTGTCTCCCCCTTGCTTATAAGACTCCCCTCACCCAGATGCCTATTATGAAGGAAACTCTGGTTCAGAAATCTGCCATGACTTGAGCTCTGCATTTCTCTCTCTCCTGTCTAACTTGGCACCATTTACACATGTCCTTCCTCCCCTGTCCCATCTCATCAGTTTTTATGGACTTTCTGGTTTGCCATCCTTTTCTAGCTGCATTCTGTTGTTTAGCTGATGGAGAGATGACTGCCCCTCCATTCACTAGCTGTTCCCTCTACTGCTGACCTTCTTGATCATAGTCTTCTTCATGTAAACTCATCAACCAGGGCTGGTTGTTTGCTTAATTTTCCAGAGCTTGTTATAGGATCCTTGGCCACACACTCCTTTTATTTAAAATCTATAACCTGGAAATAGTTTCTACGGTTAAACCTTCCCCCAAGAGCACACAGAAATTCTCACTTTCTACTAAAGATGAAAGGACACCTTCCAATTCTTATTTCATCAAATTAAAAGAAGGTGAAACTGCAAACAAACCTCTTAGTTAAAAACACAAATATAATCATAATATTTACCTTTATATTATGCAAGTACTTCTTATTTACCAAAAATGTGTTATAAACTTTCCAAATAATGTTGCTAATTATTATTTAAAAAGTAATTGACCTGAAATTAACCCCTGAATTTAAATGTAAATATGCTCTGGTAGATTATGGTGAGTAAAAAGACAGTACCCAAGAGTTTTAAGTGGTTTCTATGTAGTAAGCAATATAAATTAAATCTAAACTTTGAGTAATTTTCCTTAATCTGAGATTGGGCCATGATTGAAATAAATCTTTCAGTAACAGCAACAACAACAACAAAATATATCAAACAGGTACTTATCTCATTTTTCCTGGGAAAGATGCATGAAGTAACACTGGATGCATGCTGTGGAAGAGTCCAGATAGTTTTGATAGGAAGCATGACTTTATAAATGTTTTAGCTATCACAGTTAAGTGTTATTCTACTTGCTTGAGATTTTCTTTTGTCTGGTAGGTATACATAGTGTGCACTGTGATCAACACATCATTGTAGGATCTTGAGATATTTTCGTGTTCTTGTTTGAGCAGTTACTCCTGGGAAATGAGAAGCTGAGATGAAAATGGCTGGAAAAGGCTATAAAAGACATGTGAGGATTATGACAAGTAGCTTTAAAGAGTTTGCCAAAATTTAACTTGGATGGGAATGTTAATGTCCTACACACAATATTATTTATGGAAGTAATGATGTCAGACTATAATATTTTGATATCATTGTTATATTTAATCAGTGTGGGAAGACATGACTTGTTGATGAGGTTTTCCCTGGGGAAAGAAAAAAAATACTTCCAGCATAAATATACTGAAATGATGCTTAATTTTGGAAGTGAGGTGAGAAATGGAGAAGCCAGACTTAGATTAGATGGAGAAAAACCTTTTCTCTTAGAAATTTAAAGATAGTTGAATTCCTAGAGTATGGCTATTTTCAAAAGGCATTAACCACCCACAAAACAGGGATAACTCATCTAAAACAATTCCTGATGTTCTTTGCCCTTAAAACTTACTTGGGATCAATGACAACTCATCCTTCCAATGGCTCAGTCCAATAGACTTGAAGCCATCCAGATTCCTTTCCTTTACTCACATTGTACATCCAGTCTTTAGGCTCTTGTTCTTCTATGGAGATAGTAAATAAACAACTAGAAACTGACTAAAACAACTTTAATTATTTGACTGAAAATTAGTCAAGTATCTACAGCATCCAAGAGAACACCACTCAAAAAAAAAAAAAAAAAAAAAAGGTCAGCTTAAAAACATATAAGAAATGTCACTGTGATTTGACTCACCCTTGTTTCCTCTCCTCCCTAGCACAATGTGTCACAGTTGTAGGGGACTAACAAGCTGGCCCCACTCCCCATCAGTGAACCACAGAAAGTCGAGCAGATCAAATTTGCAATTTCCACCTTGTGTAAAGGCTGACTAAGGCATTTGTTTCTGTGTCATCTATCACAGATCTCAAAAGGCTAAAAGCCAGGAGAAGCAATGGGTCCCGGTTGTGAAACCTGAAAATGGACTACAGACTTGCAGATGCTTGGAAACAAGATACTTCAGGCAGAGAAATATAATAGAATAGTAAGGCAGTAAGAAGGAGCAGGGGGCAGGGGTGAGACTATTAGGGAAGTTAAGATATTGAACTCCTATTCAATATCTTGAATTGACTGTTAAGGAAGTTAAGATATCGAAAAGCAACTGTGTACATGTGGGAATTGGAAAAAACAAAACACACAAAAAAACAAACAAACCAGGAAACAGACACACACACACACGTCCAGGAAAGACACATGGCCGGAAAAGTCAAGAAAAGAGCTTAAGACTCCATGCTGGTTGATTAGAAAATGTCTCGTCATACAACAGCCGGTCTGCAAATAGGTAGAGAGGTAAACGTCTCTTCAAATGCCTAATACTATAGTTTGAATATTTGTCCCCTCCAAAACTCGTGTGAAAATTTAATTGCCAATAAAACAGCATTGAGATAGAGCCTTTAAGAGGCCACTGAGTCATGAGGGCTACTCCCTCATGGAGTATTCATTAAGGATTCAATGCCTTAATAAAGCGGCCTTCAGGAATGGACTCTCCCTTTGCCCTTTTGCTTTCTGCATTGTGATGACACAGCAAGAAGGTCCTCATAAGTTGGCAGCACCTTGATATTAAATTTTCTAGCCTCCAAAACTGTAAGCCAAAAAAATTGTGTTAATTACAAATTACTCAGTCTGTGGTATTATAAGAGCACAAAATGGACTAAGACGCCCAATTTAACAAAAAACTACAAGGTACACACAAAGATAGGAAAAACACAATCCACTTAAGGGAACAGATATATAAAAACATCTTCAGAAAATTTGTCTGAAGAAATATCGACTTTAGGCTTACCAGAAAAGACTTTAAAACAGCTGTCTTAAATATACTCAAAAAGCAAAAGAAAAACAAATAACTGAAAGAAATCAGGAAAAAATATATAGGAACAAAATGAGCATATCAACAAATATAAATTATTTTTAAAGTACCAAACAGAAATTCCTGAACTGAAAAATGTAATAATAGAATTGACATTTTTAACCACATGGGTTCAACAGCAGATTTAAACCAGTAGATTAAATAATTAGGGAATTTAAAGACAGGTCATTTGAAATTATCAAGCCTGAGAAGTGAAAGGAAAAAACAATAAAGAAAAATGTGCAGAACCTAAAAACTTACAGGATACCACCAAGAAGACCAATATACATTTTATGGAAATTCCAGAAGAAGAAGTGTAAGAGAAGGGGTGAAAAGCTTACTGAAAGTACTAATGGCCAAATAACTTCCCAAATTTAGGGAAATAAATAAATATACAAATATAAGAAGCTCAAGTTCTAGGATAAAACCAAGGAGACACACTACAAGACTCATTATAATCATAGTTGAAAGCAAAAGACAAAGAGAATCCTGAAAGAAGTGAAGAAGTAACTCTTCATGTACAAGGGACCCTCAATAAGATAATGAGCAGATTTCTCAACAGAAATGTTTCAGATCACAAGGCAAAGGGATAATATATTTAAACTGCTGAAAGAAAACAGGCAAACAAACAAAAATGTTGTCAGCAGAGAATTTTATATTTAGCAAAAATGTCCTTCCAAATTTAGAGAAATTAACATTCTCAGATTTTTTTTTTAAGCTGTTGATTACAAACAGTCCTATCCCACACCAGGAGTGAAATCTAATGTATAAACTATGGATTTTGGGTGATTTTGATATGCCAATATGGGTTAATCAGTTGCAACAAATGTACCACTCTGGCAAGAGATATTGATAATGAAGGAGGCGATACCTGTGTGTGACTAGGGATATATGAGAAATATTGTACCTTCCTCTTAATTTTCTTCTGAGCCTAAAATTTCTCTAAAAAATAAAATCTTTAAGAATTTTGAAAAAACAGAAAATGTTAATGAAGATGTATCAAAATTTAAACTTTTGTGTACTGCTGGTCAGAATGTAAAATGGGGCAGCTGCTATAAAAAATACTGTTGTGGTTCATCAAAAAGTTAAAAGTAAAATTACCTCATGATCCAGCTTGTCACCTTCTGAGTATGTGTAAAAATAATTCAAAACAGCAACCCACTTGTGTGTCTGTATGACTGTTTCATAGAAGCATTACTAGTAATAGGTGAAAGTTGGAAGCAAACTAAGTGTCCATTGACAGATGAATGGATAAACAAAATGTAGTAAATACATACAATGGAACATTATTCCACATTAAAAAGGAAGTACATTCTGACACATGTTACAACACGGATAAACCTTGAAGACATCATGATAATGAAATAAGGCAGTCATTAAAAGACATACACTGTATGATTCCACTTATATAAGGTAATTAATACTCCAGTTTGTAGAGATGAAAAATAGAATTGTGGCTGCCAAGCACAGAAGGAAGGGGATAAAGGTGAGTTATTGTTAACAAGTACAGTTTGACAAAATGAAAGCAAAGTGTTCTCACTGAGTGTTCTGAAAATAGATGGTGATGATGTTTGCACAACATGAATGTACTTCATGTTACTGAACTGTAGACTTAAAAATTGTTAAAAGGACCAATTTCATGCTATGTATATTTTAGCACAATTTAGAAGAAAAGACCAGGCAAGATCTTACCTCAAAATCTTTGCTTTGCCTGTTTCCTCTCTTCTTGTCCAAATTTATCTCCACAATGAATTCTCTCAATGCTTCCTGTCTTTACTCACATGTAATTTCTCATTGAGTCCAACACAGAGCATTTCATTTAAAATAATACCCTGCCTAAAACTCTAAAACAACCTGAACCCAGAAGAGTTTTGATAGTACTGATGATGTTCTACCTGACAATTTAAAAAAGTATATTAATCTTATTATATTTTTTCTATTTCCCCAGTAGAATGTAGGCTTTGTAAGACAATGGATTTTTATCTGTTTGCTTACTAATGTAATTCCAGCAACCATGACAATGCCTGGCTTACAGTAGGTTCTCCACAACCTTAATCTTGAAAGTTGAATGGAGGTTGCTGTATAACTAACCACATATTTAATGTCATGCCTGGGCCTTTTGATCCTAAAGATGTCAAATCTAGTTATAAGTTATGTGTGGGTTTTACTTCCTTTCCATTCTCACTGAGTCTTTATCAAATGGTACAACTTGTTCTCAGCTGATATTGTGGCGAATTAGCCAAATACCTATCCAAGCTTGAAAATAATATATAAAATAAACATACCCTGTGGACAATTTAGGAATATCTAGAGGTGATCATACAAAGCAAGCTAAAGACTTCCAAAGACTCTCAAGAGAAAAAAAGATCAGTCTCCAGAACCAGATGGATGGTCAAGGTGTAAGCAGTACTTAGATTTCATTTTTGGCCATCTTCAGCATGTACCCAGAAATACCTGGTGCTGTGGAAAACTGTATTTCCAGCAGTCAAGAAGAATGGGATCCTATAGAGAGTATTTTGTAATATTACCAGAAATCATACTCGAAAGCTGATGAAGGATAGAATTGTCCAAATAACCTCATAATGATGCAACTCTAAGATACATTAATACATTTTTTTTTTTTTTTTGAGACAGAGTTTTACTCTTGTCACCTAGGCTGGAGTGCAATTGTGCAACCTCAGCTTACTGCAACCTCCACCTCTCAGGTTCAAGCAATTCTCCTGCCTCTGCCTCCTGAGTAGCTGGGATTACAAGTGCCTGCCACCATGCCAGGCTAATTTTTTTTGTATTTTTAGTAGAGACAGTGTTTCACCATGTTGGCCAGGCTGGTCTCAAACTCCCACCTCAGGTGATCCACCCGCCTCAGCCTCCCAAAGTGCTGGAATTACAGGCATGAGCCACCGTGCCTGGCTTTATAAATTTTAATATTATAAACAGGAAATTTTAAGCACAAAAAATGTCCCACCAGTTACTCAAATATGTCAGGCTCCCAGACATCTGATTTCAGCATAAAATTCTCCAATACATAAATAAATTGCCATCTTCTTTTAAAATTGTTAAAGTATAAAATTAATTATAAAGGTTAATTTTACTTTCTGGATAGCCAAGAATTAATGAGGAAATCTAGACAATTAAAACCTTCCTGGATGAATCAGATTATACCCTCTTCTGTGCTATAAATGGAAATGTTGTAAAAAAAATTTAAGAAAATAAAAATGTATATTAATAAATATGTAAAAGAAATTAAAAAGGGTACAGATGGGTTATATCTTTCAAAATGTATAATATTTTAATGAACATCTTTTGAATGTAGTCAAGTAATTTTTCTAAAGCATTTTTCTTAGAGATTGGAATAAAACTTTGGTGAAAATATCATCAAATATCTATTTGTGTTGTAGAACACAATACATCTGGGTATAACTTACTGGTTTACTTATTAAATTTCTCATCTAGTTCTGATGAGCAGAAAAGTGCTTTAATATGAATGCAGTTAAGTTTGTCATTTTATATCTACTCAACTCAGTTCCCCAAATTTATTATTGGTATCATCAAATTGCTCTTCGCAATCTCAAAGCAGTTGAGGAAGAAAAACGTATCAAGTCGAAAAGGATGTAAAACTTTCCTCAACATAATTAATGTCCATTATTATTTCTATTGTCTGATCAATTATTTTAAAAGGTTACAAGATAATGCAATACAATTTTGATTGATACATGTGGCCAGTATCTCAGCACTTCAGGAGGTAAAACAAATTTCAATAAAAACAATTATAATAAATTTTACCAGACGAAAAAAAGAACTTAGTTCAACTGAGATTTCCCACTGGGCTTAAAAAGGTATGAAATTAAAGGCAAGGAAAAAAAGCATTACAAGCTATTTATTTCTACAGGATGCACAAAAATGTGCTTAATTTACTTCATCTCTAGACGCATTTTCAAGCCAGTTGCTTCACCTTGTGCTACACGAAACAACTATTTAATGTAACATTTTCTGGTGATTATCTAAATGGTTGCACATAAATGTGCCTTTTCTGGTTAAAGACTCACCCTACACTCATGTATAAAAATAGTGGCCAAATATTAGCCTAATACTAATCCATGTGCTTGCTTACAGTTCTGCTCTTGTAAATAAGACTTTTCTGTCTTAATTAGAGACATGAGCCTTCCTAGATACAATCATTATAAAGAAACTATCTGAATTAGATTTTAAATACATTTTAAATATGTGAACTCTATGAATAATTGTATGTGATATATAAATAGTTTAAGTGAAATTCTCTTACAATCAACCAAAACCTGATTGAAGTAATAAAAGTTTTCCTGTTTTGATTGAAAATAAGAAAAAAAGGGGCGGGGAAAAGCTATGTACCATTAACTACAAAATGTAATAAATAAATAGTGGTTAAATCCTCACCCTAGTTCTGGCCCTTTGCTAGGCCCTAGAAGTACACATGCCATCTTTTGTGTCAAGTATCAGTAGCCAAAGTACCAGACAAAGTTTACTGCACAAGTGAGTCTTGCTTGTTCAAGATGTCTTAGGAGTTAATCAACAGAGGCAAAGGGCAGCGTTTAAGTGCAAGGGACACTATTCCCAGTAAAGCCATTCAAAAGAGAAATAGCACAGCATACCCAGGAAACTAACAAAGTGCTATCAAATTGCTGCCAGTGAAGTGAAAGGAGAAAGATAAAGCAGGAAAGGGAGAAAGAAACCAGAGAATTAGAAGTATACAAGGAGCTTGAATTATATTCGGTGGGTAATGCAGAGCCATTGAAAATTTTTACCAAGAACTTATATTATCAGATATAAAGGATTATAATTGTTTATGAAGCAAAACAACAACCAATGACCAAAATTTCCCAAATAGCCATTAGGAAATATTAAGAACATGCTTTCTTCTGTAATTTTATTTATTATTATTTTTTAATTTTTCACTTTTCATATGTCTGTTGCTCTAATTACATAAATGGAATTGATAGCTGTCCCTCAAAACATTGCATAGAAAAAACTCAACTGGACCTTAAAACCTGCATGGGAGAAACAGGCTCAAAGGCAGATTCGAATGCCATTTAACAGAGTATATACGAATTCAACCACTTGTCTGTCCGACCTTATATAAATTCTTTCATCCACTCATGCATCATTTATTGATTGCTGAATTCACTTATAGTAACAAGCTCCTTCTTATCTCTAAGACCTGCATATGTTTTTCCTTTCCATAGTGCTTGATAGCATCCACATTTTCAGATGTAACAAGTCATTTCAAACTTACCTAGTGTATTTCTTATTCTAGACCAGTGATTGGCCATTTATTTTTTCAAGAAGCCTTTTGGTTCCTTTGGGTACAATATTATTTTATCTGTCTCAAAGGGCGCTTGTTGTTACTGGCTTGGTCGTTATTTTCAGGCCTTGTAATTGAACAGAGCTAATATGTGTATTTCTTATTTTTTAAAGATAAAATACAGCATAAATTGATAATGATATTTTCAAATATTACTATATCAATTAAAAATATAAATATACTCAGTATGATTCAATTGGTATAACAATAAAGAACATGCAAAGCTAAATAGTTTTATTTGTGGATGATTCATAAGATGGTAAGCCTATCAAACAAAGCAGAAAAGTTTTGTCTACATCTGGCATAATTAGCTTATCTCCACGCATGAAGAGGGTTGCGACCCTGAAGTGGTGCGCAGAGGCCACTGGGAGTTTGGGCAATGCTCTTTCCCTTTATGGAGGTAGTTATATAAAGTAGCTGTTAACTTTACAGCAATTTACTGAGTTATAGACATGTTCATAAAATTTTCCATGTGCCTTAGAGTTCTTGGGGTAAAGTCAATTTTAAAAAGTTGCTGTGTCCTGCTCTTCCTAACTTTTCTCAAGCATCATTAATTTTTTTTCCCAACATTTTCACCCAACCATTTCAGTGCTATTTTTGAATATTTCATGCTTTAAAAATTTCATGCACAGCATCTGGAGCTTGTTGGAGGAATGACACCAAAGATTCCTAATAAACAAATATGCTTTGGCTTGTTAGATTAACTTTACTAGAACTTTTTCTTTTCCTTCTCTCTGGCATGATTGGCCCACACATTAGAAATAAATAACTCCATTTGCTTTCATTAAATAAATTATCAAGATTTTACCATCCCTGTCTCTGTATCTTCAGTTCAATTTATTTTAGACTGAAAATATTTGCTTAGCCCTTCATTGGTGCTCTGAACTGTGCCACATACAGAGATGGCAGCATACGGCACCTGCCCTTGAGGGAGTTTTGGTTATGATGAAGAAATATGTTGGGAAGCTAAATTATTGGAAAGGCTTTTTCACTCAAAGTCTGCAGCCAGTTGAAAAGCAAATGTTATTTATTTTCAGATCTGAAATTGTAAAAAAGTCTGGTTCCTGATATATGTCTTACTTATCATTGATTAAAGGCTGTGGGAAGTGAAGGTAAATATTATTGTTTAATTCACTTCAGTAGAGTCGAAGAGAATATCACTTTCATGATTTTTTTTTTTTTTTTGGTCTGTTTGTTTTTGTTTTTGTTGTTGCTTAAAACTGGTAAATGGTGGTGCTGAGATTTGATTTCTGGATGTAATTCTCTTACTGTGCATACCATTTATTCCAAGATTTTACTCCAAATTTTTCTATTAGCTATACATGATGCACTAACCCTACTAATTATGACAAACATAATCCAATCCCATTTGTGAGCCAAGCCTTTGCCTGGATCTATTTGGTGTTACAGACCTTCTGAATGTGAACTTACCTGTGGGAAGACCAGGACACTGGAAAAGTTAGGCTCTCACATGTATAAATGCAACCCAATATACTGACCAGAGCTGAAAATATCACTTATACAAATGGGCAGCTCTTGCGGGCAATGCTGTTGCCATTAAAATGAGATAAAGCAAAATGCAACAATTTTTGAGCCAATACAGTATAGTTCAAAGAATCTTAGTTTGATCATTGGAAAATAAGGACTCTTATCCTGTTCTGGTGCTTACATGGGGTGGTGAGTAGGCAGTGAAACCTTGACAGCTTCCCATTGCTTTGCTTACCCAACTTCTTCCACATTTTGGACCTAGTCTCACTTTCTAGAATTTTAATAAATTACTTCAGTGTTTCCTCCCTCCTTTCCATAACACCCATCCCTACTATCACCAAGCACACATATCCTAGTCTTTCTGGATGTTGTACTGAGCAAGCCATGCACCCTTCAGGCTCAGGGTTAACATGGGGTCAACTCTGAGGAACTGTTCTTTGATTTCTTCCCTAGTCATCTAAGCAGTGTTTTAGTGTCTTTGTCGAGGTAACACACAGACATGAGTGAGATAAACTGACCTAAACTCCCTAAGGCAAATAACTTGCATATTATGTGAGGACTCTCAGTGAAATTAAACACAAATGGGAATTGTGAAAACATGGATCAAAGATGGTAGATAGTGAGGAAGTATCTGATTACCGAGGTAGTGCTGGAGTAGGAAAACTTAAACTGTAATTGACAAATTGCTGGAGGCCTGATGTGGAGAAGTCTGTGAGTTAATGACTCTGCAGATGGGAGTGTGAGAGGCCACATTTTACAATTTTTGCTTCCTGGAGTTCTGCTAGTTTGTCACAGTGAAATCAGAGAAAAATTCCCTTTTGCTTCCAGAAGGAATATGGAAAAAGTGTCCAGTTTGAAATACACCAGAGCATTCTTTTCTTAATAAGGCTTTCCCTCAAGAGACACTATTTTACTAATGCCTTCCCGACTGGGATGTTAAAAAAAAAAAAAAAAAAAAAAAAGCCTAAACAGCCTGTGGGAAAGAACAATACCCAACTTCAGCTTCTCCAGCATCCTGTCCCACCAAAGGCTTTGAACAGCAAAATAAAAAGAAAGGCATTTGTAAAGTTAACAGCCAAGGGGGCATAGGCTCACTATATAACTAATATCTAATCACAGTACCTCCCCACAAACCTCACCACTGTATTACTAAAAGCATATTTGTCAGAGTTCTTTTGACCCAGTACATCATGTCCAGCTTTCAAAAAAAATTGCAAGGCATATTATAGGAAAATGGAAAACAGAAGCCAGTTTAAAGAGACAAAGGAAGCCTCGGGATGAAATTCAGCTACGGCAGACATGTTGGGATTATTAGACAATGCATTTAAAATAACTATGATTAATAAGCTAAGGGATCTAATGGAATAAGTAGACGGTATGCAAGAACAAATGAGTAATGTAAGCAGAGAGACGGAAATTCTAAGGAAAATCCCAGGAGTACTAGAGATCAAAAGCACTGTGACAGAAATGAAGAACGAATGTGCCTATTAGTAGATTAGTTAGATGCACTAACCCTGCTCATTATTATAAACATAATCCAATCCCATTTGTAAGCCAAGCCTTTGCCTGGATCTATTTGGTGTTCCAGAGCCTTCTGAATGTGAACTCACCTATGGGACACGGCTAAAGAAATAAACTCTAAACTTTAAGATAGGCCCGTAAAAATTTTCAAAAATGAAAAGTAAAGAAGAAAGATTGAAAAATAAACATGACAACAGACTATCCAAGAACTGTGGGACAGCTATAAAAGATGTAACACGCATGTACTATTAAAAAAAAGAAAGAAAGAAAAAGAAAAAGAGGAAAGAGACGAGCTTAATAAATTTTTGAAGCAATAATGATGGAACATTTCTCTAAATCAATCTCAGACACCAATCCACACATTCAGGAAGCTCAGAGAACACCAAGAAGGATAAATGCAAAATACAAACAAACAAAAGCCTACATCTGGTCATATTATATTCCAACAAGAGAATATAAAAGATAAGAAAACAAATCTTGAAACAAGACACAGGCAAAAAACACCTACCTAGAGAAGAGTAAACTTTAGCATTATATTCATCTCTTTTTCAGAAACCATGCAAGCAAAAGAGAGGTAAGTGAAATATTTAAAGTGTGGAGATGGAAATCCCAACTACCTAGAATTCTGTATCCTGCAAAATTATCCATTAAAAGTGGACTTTCTTAGACAAACAAACATTGAGGGAATTTGTTGACTGTAGACTTGCCTTGCATGAAGTGTTAAACAAAAAATAGCTTCTCAGAAAAAAAACTAAATTGATGTAGATTAGAAACTCAGGCCCATATAAAGAAAAGAAGAGCACTAGAGAAGAAATAAGTGAAGGTAAATAAAATCTTTCACCTTTCTTTCACCACTTTTATAAAAACAAATATATGTATATTTGTTGTATGTATGTAAAAAAGTGGAATGTGTGTCCAAAATGTGTGTATAATGTATATATAAAAGTGGAATAAATGACAACAGTGATACAAGTGACAGGAGAGGAAAATTGGACAGTTGTAGTAACTAGGAAGCAATATAGTGTTATTTGGAGAGGATGAATCAGCAAAGCACAGAGGACTTTTAGAGAATGAAATTATTCTGAATTGTACTATGATACAGATATATTTCATTATACACGTATTAAAACTCATAGAATGTACACTCCCCAAAGTGAACCCTAATGCAAACTCTGGTCTTTGGGTAATAACACGTTGATGTAGGTTCATCAACTGTCACAACTGTACCACTCTAGTGGGGGATGTTTATAGTGAGGCAGTGTGTACATGTGTGTGATAAAAGGACATAAGGAATATCCCAGTATCTTCCTCTCAAGTGTGTTATGAACCTAAAACTGCTGTATTAAAATATTCTATTTAAAAGAAAAATATCAAGGAAGATAAACGACTGGGCTTTCTGGCTTTGGACAAGAAGTTAGAATAGGTGTAGCACTAGTGCTGCAGATTTGTGTAAGATGTAATCTAGTCTTATCTAATCAAATGAGATGCAATCAATGCTGAAATTTTAAAATGAGAATATTTATTTTTTATCATTAGTAGTAATAGTAGTAGCCTAATTTAGCCCTTTTGGAAGAAAGTAAGTGTCCTACAAGATAGACAGTGTCTTAGATTGATCTGACCCAAGCCCTACTGCTGATGGACGGGTCATCAGAGGAAATGACCATTCATTAATTCATTGAAGAATAATTTATTTACACCTATCTAGCAGACATTTCTTTGGGAGTAAACTAGACACATGAACTTTTACTGTCTGAGGCTAAGCTGTTTGACCAGACTAATTTTTTTCTCTCTCAGTTTCAATTTCTACACCTATTGGAGGCATGTGCTCACTTTGGACCTAAACTAGATTTAAATTTTATCTGTGCTTTTCCTATGTGACTACATGCAAGTTAATTTGAGCTTTCTAAACCTCAGTTTCCTTATCAGTATAATGGTTACAACATAACTTATTTCCTCAAATTGTGTTGCAGTTTAAATTAAGATAGTTGACCGTTGGTGTGTAGCACTCAAGCTAAAGTGGTTGCTACTGATTCATTCCTGCTGACTCTAGGAATCCTACGTGGACCACCAACAGGTGTTACTTAGGGTTTGGCTCTTCACCTCAGAGAAAGGTAGGGGCATGGGTGGTGGAGGTTAGGATTTATAAGGTCATTGTCAACATAGGACTTCACTCTGTCTTGGACTGCACACCAGAAAGGCCACTCATAGGATACAAAGATGGAGAGCAGAGCTACTACCCAAGGATGAGACAGGAGCCCAATTCTCGTGAGGCAGCCACACCAGTGCGGTGGTGGTGGTGGAGCTGGTGCTCCAAGTTGTGGAGAAGCTGTGCCATAGCCACAAACCTGAACCCTAAGAACCTATTGAAAAAATTGAAAGAACACTCTACTTTGTCTATTATAGTAGACATCCTTGAGGAGACTGGATTTGAAATAGTGAATAGTTTCAAAAAAAAAAATCACAAGCATTTTAGGAGCTTTGCCAGAGATTCAGCGTGTCAGTGAAAGAAGTTCTTGTGCAATGAAACAGTGAACCTGATGAACTGGACTTGAAGAAGAGCAATTCCAGAAAGTGCCACAGGATTGCTCTTCAGAAGGAGGAGGAAATGAAAACTGAAAAGCCTCCAGTCATACAGCCGAGACCACAGACAGAGAAAACACAGAACACTCTCAGAAATTAAGAGATCTACAGAGCATCTCAAAGTCAGGAGAAAAGAAATGAAAGAATGCGGTGTCATCAAGCTTCATCAGCTTATCTTCAGACCAGGAATCTTCTGATTATGGCCATGTTCTGACCCCATCGTCTATCAGTCCTCAACCGCTGTCTGTGGACTATTAGAGATTCCTGGAGGAGGACCCATTGTTCCACACCAACACTAGTGCCCTTTAGGACAGATCAAGAGTCAGTCAAGAAAGTGCTGTGGGTCAAAGCAAGAAGCAAAATTTTTCCATAAGAAAAAGTACTTCATGAGTGCAAGACTGATGAGAAGTCTTGCTTTGACCAGTGAAAAATCACGTGGGCCCTCTCCAAAGATGAAAACCAAAGGCCACCCTCAGAAGGTGACACAAAATAGAAATGACCCTCTAGTGTCCCTTGTCTAGAAAGAGAAAGAAAGAGAGGACAGCAGCATCAAGACGGTTTTACCCTTCTTGGAGACTGCTTCAGAAAATCACCTTAAAAAGTCAAAGCCCAAAGATTCAGAGAAAACTGAAGCAGACAAAAGCCAAGTCTAGACAGCATAGACATTGGAAAGGGGATAGGATGCCGATTTCCTAAGGTAAAAAAGAAAAAAAAAAGATTTCTAATAACATAAAAACTCAATAAGGGAAACTAAGTACTTCTAACTTAGATAGATAGCCAGTGAGACTCCTACGTGAATTTGAGGAAGCAGATACAGATGATAAATTTGAGCAGCCCACCATGTGTATCTCAGCCACGACTAGTCTTAGAAGAAAAGTAAAAAGACCGTGAAAAATTCAGACACTACACTTAGAAAAAAAAGATGAAAGAATGATTCTAAAACCACTAGTAAAATTTGGATCAGTTCAGAAATTACCTAAGGTAAACAAATATAAGACAGAGAAGCTGCAGCAGTTTGAAGCTCATCCAGCCAAGCTGAAAAGGGTCCACATACCAGTATTGTCAGACGTTCCATTTCTGAGGACACAGGCTGATGCCATTCACCTCCGTCCACCTCCTTGACTCATGTCCTCCTTCCAACCAAAGTGAAAAGCATTCTCTTCACCCTGGGAAAAAGAAGAAGCTGGATCTATTGTACACAGAATTAATTCTAACCTTCAGGCATGTTCCGGTTCTAAATATCCCAGTCCTCCAGAATGATGACCATGCATCAGCCTTGCATCGCAATACTTAAAAGCATCAATTCAGTCACTGAAGTGGAATGAATCTCCTATTTTGTTCTAAAACTCATTTTGAAGAGATGTATGCCTATGAGTTATATCACCTACAGAAATACGATCATGTACCAGTTGAAGAGACAGATCAATTAATAAAAATTCACTGTCATCAAAACTTTAAACTTCCATGAAATGCTGGAAAAGCATGAGTTATCAGGAGATGCACTTGTGTTTCAGGATGCCTGAGAGCAGAAGCTGTGAATGCTGATATGAATAGATATTCACCTCCACATGCCAGTTAGCCCAAGGGCTGACAAGCAAAAATTGACTCTGTCAACTCTGTGGCCAAACCACCTTACCACGTTTGAAGGGGGCAAGAGAAGTTTGGGACAGGAGGAGCCGCTGATCAGCAAAAGGAGATTTTTGTGATATATAATCAAGTATCAGGCTGGAAAAAGACAGTGTATGTTACCACTTGCAAGTGATAACCCACATCACACAGTAAGCAGTCACACTTCCTCCAACAGCGTCAGAAACAGCAGTAGCTTTATCCCCAAGCCTCAGAGACTGGTCTGTGCATTCCTGAGCATCAGTAGTACCCACTTGGTGAAGGCAATCAGCAGTATGTGAAAGAAAATCCCCCCGATGATGGCTAAGACAATTCATGATTTCAAGAACAGATTCTTCCCATGACAAAATGGGGGCTTGCCTTGGAGATGGGATTTGCAAAGGAGAAATACAAGACAGTGGGGCCTGGGGAATGGAATTTCCAAAGGAGAGTAGAGTCTTTTGCTTTGTGGATTCTTTTGAGTTCTGAATCCTGCACCTGTGACCCTGTATTCCGTAACCAGTCTCCCTGCCTGGAGAAGGTATCAGAATTCTAAAGAGGGGAAGTCTCAGTCTCATTGAGGATTTTAAAGTCAATTATGTTTTTATTGTTAGCTGACCTATTTGTAAACAATAAGACATAATTTTAATTAATAAATATCTCCAGACTGTATTTATACTAAAAATATTAGACTGGGTACGGTTGTGCATGCCTGTAATCCCAGCTTCTTGGGAGGCTGAGGCAGGAGGATTGTTTGAGCCCAGGAGTTTGAGGCTGCAGTGATCCATGATCATGTCATTGCACTTCAGCCTGGGAAACAGAGTGAGATTCTGACTCAAAAAAAATATTGATATAGATAGATAGATAGATAGATATAAAAATATCTATGTGTGTATTTGCATATATGTGTTAAATACATACATAAAATCTATCTATATATATTTAAATCACAAAGTGTCAATTGGAATGCAGGTCTATTTGACTAATAATGTTCTCTTAATCTCTAACTTGTCTGTGTGTCTTTTCAAACCAATCTCATTACATTCTTTGATAAACATGTGTCTCACCCTCTCTGAGGACAAAGTCATGCATCATTCATCTTTGTAACCCTGATCTGGTTTCCAGTGAGTAATCAACAGATATCTGTTGAATGATAATGTGTGTGTAGGTATGTGTGTGTGTGTGTGTGTGTGTGTGTGTGTGCGTGCGTGTACAAATATATATATAAAGAGAGTAATTTTCTTGTTTTGTTTTTTTTGCCTTTGTCATGTCACTTTATGTCCTTTTTGCCTTTTATTTATCAAAAACATAAAGCCAGCCAATTCCTACATAGGACCCCTTCCAGTTCATCTTCTATGATTAGCTTATAATTTAGATGTTCTCTCATTAATTTACATGTTCTGTTTTAAAAGATGATGAAACTAACAATATTGTACTTTTATTTTCTTTGTTGATTTTCTTCTCAGTTTTCTTTGCTATTTCTGTAATTCCTTCTTCAAAGATATGACTATGTAGAATCTGTCATGATTAGAGAAAGACCCCTGGACCCAAAAGGAATTGCAGAAGTGAAGTTCAGTAACTCAACAATAGCCTATGTAGAATAATAATGGAAGACAGACAGGATGCAATTTTAAAAATATTCTCAGCTGATGTCAACACCAGACATGCCCCAGTCACTACAGCTACTACCTTGGCACTACTTAATATCACCAGAATTCCGAAACATAAGAAATGAAATAAATGAGAAACGAGGGGTACACTAAGTTAATTGTAACTGGATTTCTCCTACCCTGGTAGAATAAGAGCTGAATATAAAAATAAAGTTGTGTTATATAGATGAATAAAGAAAGAAAACTATATTCCTTGTATATCTGAGTTAGCTGAATGAGATTTATACCAGTTATAAATAGCTGCTGGTGACTTTATTGTATCCTCCCTTGACAACCAGAAAATCAATATTTATGGAGTCCCTGTGTTTAATGAGCATAGTATTAGTATACTTTTCATAAATGCAAAATGGAAAGCCACACTTTCTTTAAACCTGGAAATCTATTCAGGAAGATAGTTTACATACTGAGGAACAAACTTAGAAGTGTGATTCTTCAGTCATAATTTTTCAGGGATATTTTGGAAAAGTGCTTCTTGGATCCAAATTTACTTTTAATTAACAATTTTCTTTAGCATCATTGCTTTAAATGGCATTTCCCACATATCAGTTGTAAGTTCAGCAGCACACACAATAAGCAATTTGTATATATTCTTAAATACTTTAAGCTCATGTCCCTTGTGCTTTTCTGTTTAGAGAGCAACAGGTATAAGTTAGCTTTTTTAGAGTTTTCTAATTTTCCAAAGTTTCAAACCATTTATGTTGACAAGAAGTTAAAGTACCTTGATCAAACCAGGCTGGAATAAAAATGTTGAGAATGTCCACATTTGACCAGGCGCAGTGCCTCATGACTATAATCCCAGCACTTTGGGAGGCCAAGATGGGCAGATCACCTGAAGTCGGGAGTTCAAGACCAGCCTGACCAACATGGAGAAACCCCGTCTCTACTAAAAATACAAAATTATCTGGGGGTGGTGGCACATGCTGTAATCTTAGCTACTCCAGAGGCTGAGACAGAATTGCTTGGACCCGGAAGACTGAGGTTGCAGTGAGCCAAGATCGCCCCATTGCGCTCCAGCCTGGGCAAGAAGAGCGAAATTCCATCTTAAAAAAAAAAAGTCCACATTTATAACTGGTAACCCACTTGTGTTTGGAAATAGTCAGAAAATAATGTATATCTTAATAAGCCTGAAAAATGGTTGGAATGAAAAATGGCTATTGAATGAATGAAATAATCATATGTTAATTAAAATGAGTTAATATTTAGGATGCATATTTGAGAATTGAAGGATTGTGGAGGTTTAATAAATGGACTTTTTTTCAGAATAATTCTTAAGCAAAAATGCAAATATTCTTTCATTTGCAAGTGGTAACATACATTGTCTTCTTCCAGCCTGATACTTGATTATATATCACAATAATTACTGGAGAGATCATAGAATGGAAGAAAGTAGATGACAAAGTGATATATAAAGAGCATTTTGAATAGTGTCTGAACATAGTATTATATGTTCTTACTATTGTTATTATCATTGCTGCTAATACTACTGACAATACTACATCCTCACATAAAGCAAAAATGTAAAACTATCAAGAATTTAAAGTTTAAAAATTCAAAATCTACTTCGTCTTTATTTGAATATGACATGTTTATCTATGTAGCAAACCCCCCAAATCCACAGAATACTCCTAGAACTTGTAAGTATTATAGCAGTGTCATAGAATATAAGATCAATATATAAAAATTAATTGTTTTCCTATATACCAGGAATAAATTTTTGGAATTGGAATTTTTAGAAATACTATCTACTGTAGTACCAAAAATGAAAGTACTTGGAGATTAATCTATCTGTCTATCATCTGTCATCTATCTATCTCTCTCTCTATTTCTCTCTCTCTCTCTCTCTATCTCTGTTTATCTATCTAATAAACTGAAAACAATAGAATGCTAATGGAAGATCAAAGATGATTTAAATAAATGAAAAAATACTTTGTTCTCATAGATGGATGGGAAGACACAATATTGTTAAAATATTAATTCTTCTTAACTTGATCTATAGATTCAATGCAATCTCACTCATAATTGCAGCAAGCCTTTTTTTTGGATATTGACAAACTGGATTTTATGAGTTATATGGAAATATAAAGCATCTACAATAGTCGACACAATACCAAAGGAGAACAACAGCACTGGAAGAACCACACCACCTTATTTCAAGACTTATTATAAAGCACAGTAATTCAGAAAATGTGGCATTAGTGAAATGTTAGACACATAGATTAATGGAACAGAATGAAGAGCCTAGAAATTAAACTCACACAAATGTAGTAAAATAGACTTTTACAAAGTCACAAGGAAACTGAACAGAAAAGGTTAGACTGTTTAAAAAATGGTTATGGAATAATTGGAAGCTCACATGCAAAAACAATGAACTCAGACCCAGAACTTACACCTGAATAAGAAATCAACTCAAAGATTGATCATGGACTTGTATGTAAAATTCAAAGCTGTAAAATTTCTAGAAAAAAAAAAAAAGAAAAGAAATCAAATGGGTCGTCGGGTTTGTTGATACATTTATAGATGCAAGACCAAAAGCACAAAATCCATAAAAGAAAGAGAGAGAAAAAAAGACAAGTTGAAATTTATTCAAATGACAAATTTCTGTTCTGTGAAAGACACTGTTAACAGAATTAACACAAAGCACAGATTGGGAGAAAATATTTGCAAAGGACATATGTGATAAATAAAACTTGTATCTAAAACATAGAAATCTTGGGACTCCATAATAAATAGTTTAAAAAGTCACTTAAAATAGGCAAAATATGTGAACGAAAAGCTCACCAAGGAAGATATTTAGATTTCAACTAAGAATATGAAAATATGAACAGCATCATTTTTTGTTAGAAAATTCAAACTAAAACAACTAATAGATACCTCTAAAAACCAATAAGAATGGCTAAAGTTAAAAAAAAAAAAAAGCCCGATACTTCAAATTGCTGGCAAAAATGAGAAGAGTAACTCTTACTCATTGATAGTGAGTTACTCTCCCTCATTGCCACTGAATGTGCAAACTAGTACAGTCCTTTCGAAGAAACATTTAGAGTTTCCCAGAAAGTTAAAGGTAATTTTACCTTAGAAACCAGCAATCATGTTCCTAGGAATGCACTCAAATGATTTGAAACATTTGTTCATGCAAAAACCTGCACACAAATGTTTTTAGCAGTATAATTCGTAAAAGACAAAACCCGGAAACAATGAAGATGCCACTCAGTGGTTGAGCAGATAAACGGTGGTGTACCTATACAATGGAATACAGTGAATACAGCGATGAAAAAAAGAATGTGCCATTTAGTGATGCAAATACATGGATGAAATGTAAGTGCATATTGCTATGTGAAAAAATACAGTCTGTAAAGTCTATGTGATGCATAATTCCATTTACATGACATTCTATAGGTGCCAAAACTGTAGAGAAAGTAAACAGATCAGAATTACACTTTTGGCAATGAAGAAGGTTTAGCTAGGTGAAACACAGGGAATATTTTAGGATGGTAAAATTATTCCGTGTGACACTCAAATGATGTATACATGACACTAGGCATTTGTCAAAACTCACAGAACTTTACAGCAAAAAGATTGAAATCCAATGTACCCAGGTTAAAAACAACAATGTAGGAGTTTGAGAAATCCAAAGACAGAATAAAGACTGTGACAAATGTATGTGACTGTATTTTAAATGTATGAAGCAGCTTTACCATAGGGTGAGGGGAAAAGGTATTGATAAAAATGTCTTAGAAATGGAGTAAAATTTGTAATATTAAAAAAAAAAGAACTGTACGTAAGTACTGCTGTAGTTATTAAAGGTGTTTTCTATGAAAGCATGTGTGAAAAATTATAAAACCAATATACGTATGTACAAGAAGTAAAAAATGTATAATGGATAGCAGATGGCAGGAGCCTGTATTCTTGCTGTCCGAGCAGAAGATTACAGTAAGCAAGGGGAAAAGACTAGAATGATCTATATGGTAATTAATTAGGGTTGGTGACAATATAAACATGTTTAGCTTATTATAGAAACATACTAATACACATAGAAATATATATTTAGAGATAATGTGCATAAACACCCATTATTACATGCTATATATATTCTCACTCTATTAGCTAAGAGCCTAGAAGAAAAGACACCCCAGTAGCAATAAGCATAGCTAGTGCCCGGATCTTGGTTCCTAACATCATTCTGCAATAAAACAATATCCAGAATACTTTGGAGAAACAGATGATTCTAGGGCTGAGGCCAGGAATAAACAAGATGAGCTTGGAGCATCTTGCAATACCAGAAAGTAAGAAAGTGTTCAAAGAAACCGTGATTATGGAACTTTGTCAAAGGGATACAGAAGCCAATTAAAAGAGTTTCCAATGACCAAAGCTATATAAATTCAAGCAATGAATAATACAGATCACTATCAGTTTATGACACAGTATAAAATAAATATTTATGAGTCCCTATTGATATACATAAATGATTGAGTAAATAAGTGAGGGAAAACAGACAAATCTTCCATATAGTGCTCAATATAATTTATGTAGATAATCTGTTCTTCAAAAGATGAAGCCTAACTTCCAACCCCAAAAGTGTAGGTTGCACATAGTGACTTCCTTCCTTTTTTTATTTTTATTTTTTTGAGACAGAGTCTCGCTCTGTCACCCAGGCTGGAGTGCAGTGGTGCGATCTCAGCTCACTGCAAGCTCCCCCTCCCGGGTTCACGCCATTCTCCTGCCTCAGCCTCCCGAGTAGCTGGGACTACAGGCACCCGCCACCATGCCTGGTTAATTTTTTGTATTTTTAGTAGAGATGGGGTTTCACTCTGTTAGCCAGGACAGTCTCGATCTCCTGACCTTGTGATCCGCCTGCCTCGGCCTCCCAAAGCGCTGGGATTACAGGTGTGAGCCACCACTCCCGGGCTATAGTGACTTCCTTCTAAAGGCTATGGAAATGAGGAGAAAGAGTAACTTGATAATGAATAAATCTGACAAACACTACCTCAACCAGATGATCAAGTTTAATATTAATCATAATGTTACATCAATAATATAAGCCTTTACTAGGATGTGATGAAAATGGCACTCTGGTCTTCCTTTCCAAAACCCCAAATCCTATTTTAATCGTTTTTTTTTTAAAAAAACAGACAAGTTCCATGAGAGGGACATCCTGCAAAATACCTGACCATTACTCTTCAAAACTGTTAATGTCATCAAAACTGAGGGACGTCTGAGAAACTTTTACAGCCAAAGACAACCTAAGGAGTCACGATAACTAAATGTAATGTAGTATCCTCAATACAATCCTGCAACAGATCAAGGATATTAACTAAAAACTAAATAAACGTAAATGAAGATTTACTAATAGATCAATATTAGTTTATTAATTGTGGCAAATGTGCTATGTTAACCTAAAATGTTAATAATTGAAAAAACTGGTTGTGAGTTACATGACAACTCCCTTCACAACTTTCATAAAAATATAAAACTATTCTTTGAAAAGTGTATGAAAAAGTTACTGGAAGTTTGAGTCATTTCATAAAAACAAGTTAACCAATTAATGCAAACAAGATAAAAGTGACAATGTAAGGAAAGAAAAGGATATGAATGGATATATGTGGAGCGTATAATATGCCCAAGGTGCTTTGCTAAGCATCTTGCACGTATTATGGTATTTGCCGATTTTGTATCTTATAACTTTGTAAAAAGAACATTGTTATTTCCAAATTGTAAATTAATAAATTCAGTAAGAGGGGTTGCATGACCCAATATAAAAATTGCAACAAATAATATTAAAAGTTTAAGCCCAGACTTGTCTTAGTTTTTTCATTATGTGTGTGTGTGTATATATATATATATTTATATATATATACACATGAAATTTGCTGTTTCAACCCGTTTTTAGAGAATAATGTAGATACATTAATTCCATTCTCAATGCTGTGTATCCATCATCCACTATTTCCAAAGCATTTTTATTACTCCAAACGCAGACTCTACATTCATTCTCCTATCCCTCCAGCCCTTGGTAATTTCTAATCTTTTTGTCTCTGTCAGTTTGCCTATTCTAGATATTTATTATGTAAATGAAATCATACTATGTAAATTCTTTTGTTTGTGGCTTATCTTGCTTAGCATAACGTTTTTAAGGTTTACCTATGTTTTAGCATGTATACAAATTTCATTTCTTATTATGGCTAAATAGTATTTTATTGAATATATATTTCATTTTTTAAATTTTTTACCCAAAATGTAAAGTTGGTTTGCAATTTTATGTAAATTTAAAGATCAGCTTTTGGATTTATGCAAAAAAAAGATTTTTGGGATTTAGAAATTTAGGGATTATGTTAAAAATATATGTATACAGATGGATACTTTAGGTAGTTTTGACATCTTAATACTTTTTTTTTTTTTTTTTGAGATGGAGTCTCACTCTGTCGCCCAGACTGGAGTGCAGTGGCGCAATCTCCGCTCACTGCAAGCTCCGCCTCCCGGGTTCGTGCCATTCTCCTGCCTCAGCCTCCCGAGTAGCTGGGACTACAGGTGCCCATCACCAGTCCCAGCTAATTTTTTGTATTTTTAGTAGAGACAAGGTTTCACCGTGTAAGCCAATCTCCTGACCTTGTGATCCACCCGCCCGGGCCTCCCAAAGTGCTGGGATTACAGGTATGAGCCACCATGCCTGGTCGACATCTTAATACTATTAAGCTTCCTTCAATTAATATTAAGATATCCTTCAATTAATATTAGGTCTTCTAAAATTTCTTTTAGCAATATTTTATAGTTTTTGCTGTACAAATATTTAACCTTGTGGTTAAATGTATTCCTAGATATTTTACTCTGTTATATGCTATTGTAAATGGAATTGCTTTTTAAATTTGTTTTTCAGATTGTTCATTACGGGAGTATGGAAATGCAACTTATTTGTATATGTTGGTTTTGTAATATTCAACTTTGCTAAATTCATTCAATCACTCTAGTGACTTCTTTGGTGGATTTCAGGATTTTCTATAAATAGGATTTGCCACTTATGAATAGAGATAGTTTTACTTCTTTTCAATTTGGATTTTTGTATTTTATTCTCTTCTTGTAACTGCTCTTGCTAGAACATCCAATATAATGTTTAAAAGCCATGACAGAAGCAGGTATTCTTGCTTTGTTTCTGATTTAGGGGTAGAAATTGCAGTCTTTGACCGATAAATATGATATTAATAACTTTTTTTAAAGTACATTAGTGTATTTTATCATATTTTGGAAGTTCCAATATATTGCTATATTCTGAGTGTTATCATAAAAGAGTATTTTTTTGTCAAATACCTTTACTTTATCAATTGAGATGTCAATGTTTTTTTTTTTCATTATTTCCATTAATGTTGCATCACACTGATTGACATTCTGTGTTGAACCATCTTTGTTTTCTGGGATTATAAATTCCACCTGATCATGATGAATAATTCTGTTAAGATATTGTTGGATTCAGTTTGGTATTATTTTGAGGAGGGGCATTTGTACTTTTCTATTGATAAGGGATATTGATCTGTAATATTCTTTCCTGTGATATCTTTGGTTTCTGAATAATGTTGGACTCATCAAAGGATTAAGGAACTGTGGCCTACTCTGCTGTTGTTTGGAAAAGTTTGAGAAGTATTGCCATTTATTCTACTTTAAATGTATTTTAAAATATAGCGTAGTAATCAGAAAATTGAGGTATAGTAAGTCAACAGATAAGAAGATATTTTCCATGGAAAAAATAATATGTTACAAGTCTGAAGAGGGATGCACAGAGAGAGACCAAGGGTCTATCAGGAGGCAGAGCAAGGTCAGGAGCCATGGACAAAAGACTTTATTGTGTTTTATATAAGAATGAACGGATAAAGCAAAGTAAGCAGGTTTAGGACTTGCTAATTTGAATAATTTCAGTGGGATCTTTAGGGACTGTCCCTAGTTGTCTGATACCCGGCCCTGGGGTAATTAGGGCTGGTGGATAGTGGTCTGACATGTTTGGGCCTGAAAAATGAAGTGGTAGGTGTGGGTTCTGGATTGGTTGGTTGGTATTTGAAAAGCATGCTTGCAGGTGAGTTACTTACTATCTCAAGGAACCACCTAACCCTGGGAAGGGCAATTTCTCCAGAATCGGAAAGGCCCCAGATGTTAAAGCATAAGAATACAGAAAACAAAATGTTTGGTAGAATTCACCCATGAAGCCATCTGGTCCTGGACTTTTCTTTTTTGGGAGGATTTTTGGGAGACTTTTGATTACTGATTCAATCTCTTCATTGAGATTTTCTTTTTCTTGAGTCCTTTTAGGTAATTGTGTGTGTCTAGAAATTTATCCATTTTATTTAACAAGTTTGTTGGTGTACAGTTGTCCTTAAGTATTCTTGTGTAAGTCTTTTTATATCTGTAAAGTCAGTACTAATTGTTAGTACTTTCGTTTCTTATTAAATTATTTGTGCCTTTGCTCTCTCTCTCTCTTTTTTTTTTTTTTTGTCAGTATAGCTAAAGGTTTATCAATGTCATTGATCTTTCTCAAATAACCAACTTTGGCTTTTGTTGATTCTCTCTCTTATTTTTCTATCATCTATTTTATTTCCTCTCTAATCTTTATCATTTCTGCCTTTATGCTAGGTTTCATTTTAGCATGCTCTTCTTTTTCTAGTTTTTTAAAAGGTAAAGTAGGGTTATTGATTTTAAATCATTATTTTTTCAATGTAGATATTTGCTGCTGTAAATTTCCTTGAGTACTACCTTCTTCATATCCCATATATTTTGATGTGTTGTGTTTTTATTTTCAATTATGCCTAAGTATTTTCTAAATTTCCCTCTGATTTCTCCCTTCTTGCATTTGTTCTTTAAGGCTATGCTAAAAGAACAAATAAATGGGCTACTATATTTATTTTACACATAGTTGTGAATTATTTTCTTATTTTACTGATTTCTATCTTAACTTCATTCTAGTCATAAAATATATCTTGGATGATTTTAATATTTTTAAATTGATTGAGACATGTTTTGGACCTTCATATATGGTTTATTTAGGAGAATAATCAATGTGGACTTATGAAAGATACGTTGTCTGTTGTTATGTGAAATGTTCTTCTTATGTCTGCTAGGTCTACTTTGTTTTTATTATTTTTAAGTTCTCTTTTTTTAAATGTATATTGTGTCTAGATGTCTAAATATTATTTAAGGCAGTGTAGTAAAATCTCCAGTTATTACTGCATCACTGTCTATTAATAACCTCAATTCTGTCAGTTTACTTCCCAGATTATGCATTGTTATTTGATGCAAATATGTTTGTAATTTTATATCGTCTTGAACTGAACCTTACATCAATATATAAGGCCTTTTTTGTCTCCTGCAACAGTTTGACTTAAAGTCCAGTTTGTTATTAGTTTAGCCACCTTAACTTTCTTTTGGTTGATATTTGCATAGCATATCATTCTTCATCTTTTGTTTTGTATCTAAATGTGTCTTTGGATCTAAACTGAGCCTTCTGTAGACAACACCCGTATAGTTGGGCATCTATCACTCTCTGTCCCCTCTAGAAATCGGGGTCTTCTACTTAACAGGTATAGAGAAACAACAGTGTGCTGTTTGTTGTTCGTTTTTGTTTGTTTGTTTTTTAATGTTGAATCATATAGTAGCCCGTTTATCTAGTGACTTTCCTAAAATATTTGTGCAGAAAGCATATGCCTTTTCATGTGTGGTAACCGAAGTCTGTCCCTTAGCTTGTGTTCAGCTTCGACAGAAATTTCCTTGAACATCAGAAAGAAAAAACAAACACAAAACCTTTCCCAGTTTTTGAACATTGACTCTGCATTGGATCACCTAACACTACTCAGCTTGTATTAAGTCTAGCTATCACTCTAAGGGGAAAGTTTATCATCTTCTCACATTTTTCTGAGGATGTATCATTCTTTGGGTATGAATGTGGTTTTCTAAATTCCCAAATACAGGGGTATTTTTGAATGTCTTAAATCTCCAATGAATCTCTCTCAAATTTTATTCAGCAGCCTTAAGTAGTTTGCTGAATGTAGTCACAATATATTTTGCACTGAGCATCTGTGGGTAATTATTTTACTTCGCAGCACTTTTTAGGTTCATTATAACTCACTTTACTTCATTGCAACTTATTAGCTATTTTATTTCTCTCTCTTTTTTTTTCTTTTCTTCTTTTTGTCTCTGCTCTTCCTCCCCTCCCCTCCCGTCCCCTCTCCTCCCCTCCCCTCCCCTCCCCTCCCCTCCCCTCCCCTCCCCTCCCCTCCCCTTCCCTTCCCTTTTCAACAGTCTCACTCTTTCACTCAGGCTGGAGGGCAGTGGCATGATCGTACCTCTGTGCAGTCTCAGCCTCCTTGGGCTCAAAAGATCCTCCCATCTAAGCCTCTTGTGTAGCTGAGATAACAGACATGTGCCACAATGCCCATATAACTTTCTTTTTTTTTTTTTTTTTTCGTGAAGACAGGGTCTCACGTTGTCATCCAGGCTAGCCTCAAACTCCTATCCTCAAGCTATTCTCCTGCCTCAGCCTCTCAAAATGCTGGGATTACAGGTGTGAGCCACTGCACCTAGTCTCATTGGCTATTTGTTTATATAGGCCCATCTTTCCAATATTATTTCTTTGTATTCTTCAGATCTCGTTGAACTGTGCTATACAAACAAAATTTAATTTTGTTCCAATAACTCACCACACATAAAACCTCTGGCCGTAGTACATCTGTTTCTTCTGTAAAGAAATGACTTACTCTTATGCCAAGTATGTCCTACTGACCTGCATCTCCCAGCATGGACCTCTCTAATGCTCAGCTGCAGAACTCTAAGTCCCCACATGCATCTGCAACTTGTTTACTAGCTCCACCTTTCTTTTACTGCTATTGCATATCCATGTTCATTGTTCCTGCATACTCACACTTTTGAGACTGCTGCTATGGGAATCTGGCTCCTCCCACTACTTTTGGATTCCGAGAAAGTGTCACAGCCCAGGGTACTGGCTTTAATTTTCTAGCACTTTCTAAAGGGTCCAGGTGATACAACCTAGAAGTTCAAGCTGTTAAATTCCTCATGGTGGTAAAACCTGGCCATCGGAGATAAGACATACAATGGATCTGGCAGATAAATTTATTCTCTGACTCCCTCAAACAAATTGTTACACATATGCTGAGGTGAAGTGCAGTATCTCTATGAAAGAGTCATAGACAGATGAAAAAAGGGTGCTTTCCTGAGAAGTGTGGCTACCCCAGTACCACATCATCTTGTATTCATTTCCCTCCTTCCCTACCTCATTCACTTTCCATATATATGTATACGTGTATATTAAATATATATATATAATATATATTAATCTAGGATTATCTCTTTTCCATTTAATTCCTAGAATATACATTTTGGCTCAAGCTCTATTTTCATGGAAACTGAGGCACAGAAATTTTAAGTAATTGGCCATGCTATAATTTAGACCTAAGCGCTATGGTCCTACCATATGTATGCTTAACCTTTGGGATAGGATGCTTCAGAGTTCCTTTAATAAGTTCCACGTCACCTTGCATATCTTATCATGTCCCTATACGTAACCTATATGGTAGTTACTGAATATTTTCCAGGAGCTCCACGAAAGCAGACCACAAGTATGCCTTGTTAAGTCTTGCATTACAAGGCCTAGCACAATATCTGCCATATATAAGTATACTAAGCAAATATTAAGATAATTCATTAAATAGTATGGTAATTCCAGAAATGTTATCATATTGTTTTGCTGTCAGGCCCATATGCTATGTCTGTACCAGAGTGAATGATAATGAACCACCTGCTCAGGTCTAACTTCATGCCTTTTAGAATATGTAATAGTTTTTATTTAAAGGACTTGTTTACAGGGATATTATTCTTGTAAGTGAAAAATGTATAAGGAGAATTATGGACAGAAGAACATCTATCACTCAAGGTTAGATGCTAAAGAAAATTGTGGCTGCATATATTTAATTACCATTTGGAAAAATCAAAGAACTTTATCTTAATGAACTTCATAATGTATACCATGGCATCCTTTCTGTACTTTGTGCTTATTTCATTTGTGACTGAAATGTCTGTGCCTACTCTCTCTGCCTACTAAATGCCCGATCGTTCTTCAAAGCACTGATTAAAAGATACTTTTCCAGAAGGCTTTATATGTCCATATGCCCCAGAAGAATCCATTACTTCCACTTCCTTTCTTCCAGGACATTTTGTTCATTTTTCTAGTTTACCAATTACAATATATTTATAATTATATTTGTTGAGGTCTAATATTATTAGTCTCATAGAGGCTGATGTTATTGTAGAAGTAACAATGAATGTTAAAAAAATAGCATTCACAATGCTTAATTCTTCTTTTACTTGAGCTAGTGTATTTTTAAATCACAATCTGTGAGTATCATACACGTGTCCAATCACTTTTATTTCTCACTTCCCTAATTAACTCAGGTAGCTTGGCTCATATACAGACCCTAAATGTCAGATTATAGTATAAGAAGTTTGAAAAATGTAGGTTTAGAATTTTTGCATACTAAAGGATTAGGTAAACACTTTAACAAATTAGAGTTTAAAAAACTGAAGAAAAATGACAAAGCTGGCTACCTGATAAAACCTACTTGTGTGGGTTGCATCTGAAAAAAAAAAAAAAGTCTCTCTTCCTTTGCTTCAATATATATTTACTAACCTTGGGTCAAGTGGTTAAGATTCCATCTAGTACTGTGGCATAGGGAGGTGGGAACCCAGGAAGAACCAGGTAGTCTACCTGGGTTAGGGAAAGGTAACTGAAAATCTGGGAAAACTGAGGCAGCTAACATTTGCAAGATAGATGACCAGAAGAGAAGAAGTTGCACAGCGTCCTAAAAATCTGCAGAGGGTCCTCCTCAGGTGTTCAGCACTGTCCTGATAAGAGCACTTATGTAAAGAAACTACCCATGTTTGAGAAAAGAAGCACCCACAAGTGTTAGAGTAAACAGTACTTGGTCCTCATACAAGGCTGAGAATTGTGCCTGTTCCAACAGAATAAAATGGAAAGCCTCATACATGATGGGGAATTGGGCAAAGTGTTCAGTGTCAGTCAGATAATCTCTAATTAACACATTCTAAAATCAAAATCTGGAAAGATCAAACCATTTCCTCATAACTGAACTGCACCCTAGAGCAAAGCTCTAGAAAATTATCGGGAAACTAATATTCAACTGTCTAAAATTTATGATATCTGGCATACATGCAAAATTATCAGGCATTGAAGAAGCCAGAAAATATGACCTCTGCTAAAGTGGGAAAAAAACAAAACCAGCAATAATCAATCAAAACTTGGAGTGACTGATGTTAGAATTAGCATAAAAACACAAAAGTAGTTACTGCATTAGTTCTGCATTTTGTGTATTCAAAACATTAAGTAAAGACATGAAAAATATTAAAAAGACCAAAGCACACTTACAGAAATAAAAACTTTAATGTCCAGGTTGAAAAATACACTATATAAAGAATAAATAAAGATTAAAAATTGCAGAACGAAAGATTAATGAGTTTGAAAACATGATAATAGAAACTAAACAAAATGAAACACAGCAGGAGAAAAAGAATTTTTAAAAATAATTAAAGCTTCCTAACTATAGGATAACTTTAAGCAGCTTATTATACATGAATGGAACAGCCAAAGGGGTTGAAAGAAAAAAAAATGGTTTGAACATATAATGAGTACATTTTCTTTCTAAAGTTAATCAAAACTATTAACCTACATAACCAAAAATCTCAATGGACCTCAAGCATATAACACATGAAGGAAACTACACCAAAGTACGCTGCAAGCATATTGCTCAAAACTAACATAAAAGAGAAAATGTTAAAAATAACAAAAGAAAAAAGACACATTATAATCATAGGAAAAAGTACAAATTTCTCCTCACAATGAAAGTGAGACAACAATGAATGAAGATTTTTAAAGTACTGAAAGAAATATAAACTGTCTGCCTAGAATTTTATATGTAGTCAGTCAAACCATCAGCAGTGACACAGAATACATAAGAAATACTATCAAATGACTTGACCTAACCTAATTTTGTAGAATACTCTATCCAAGAATAGCAAAATACACATTCATCTCAAGTGCACAGAAAACATTTATTAATTTTAACAGGATATTTTAGAACAAAAAGCCCAACTATCAATAACTTTATAAAAATGTACGTCATACAAAGTATGTTCTGTAACCACAATGAAATTAAATTAGAAATACATAAAAAAGATTTCTGAAAAATCCTCAAGTATAGGAAACTAAATAACAGATTGTAAAATATTTATAAGGCAAAAAATTCTAAAGGAAAATTAAAATGTATTTTGAATTGATAATGAATACACAAAATATCAAAAATTGCTGGTCACTACTGAAGCAATTCATAGGTGAATTATATATCACTAAATGTTTATATTAGGAATAAAAAACTGTCTTGAGTCATTGTCCTCAGCTTCTACCTTGAAAACTAGCATAAGAAGCCTAATTAATCCAAAGGAAAACAGATGAAAATAAACAATAAAGATTACAGTGGAAATTATTGAAACAAAATATCAAAAACATGTAGAGAAAATAAATGAAACAAAAAGCTAGGCCTTTGAGAAGATTAATGGAAAAACATGTAGAGAAAATAAATGAAACAATAAGCTAGGTCTTTGAGAAGATTAATGAAATTGACGAGCCTTGAAGCCAGCTAATCACAAAATAGGGAGACGACACAAATGATCAATAACAGGAATATAAAGGTGGCATTGCTACAGATTCTAAAGAAAGGACATTAAAGGGATTATAAAGCAGTTTATTAACAAGTCTATGCAAACAAATATAAAGAATAAAGTAGATTCCTTTAAAGACAAAACTACCAAACTCACTCAAGAAGAAATAGATAAACTGAGTAGTCCTGTATTTGTTAAAAGACACAAAATATATATTTAAAATTTTTTTCCACAAAGTAAACTAATGAAGTGTGCCAACAATTAAGAAAGAAATAATATAGATTGTATAAAAATTGTCAAAAAATTTAGAGAGGAGGGAATGTTTCCGATTTCATTCTTTGAGAATAGAATCACCCTGTTGTCAAAACCAGATAAAGAAAAATGGAGGCTAATATTCCTCCTGAGCATAGATGCAAAAATTATAGAAAAAAAAGAAACAATAACATAGAATTAGCAAATCTAATCCAACCATATTATCAGGGATAAGATATAATAACCACGTGTGACTTATATGTAAGATTTGTTTAAAATTTCAAAATCAATTTATCACAATATTAACACAAAAAAGATAAACAATATGATTACCCCAATAGATGCAGAAATAACATTTGACAAAACCCAACTTACTGTCCTGATAAAGACATTCAGCAAATAGGAATAGGAGGAAACTTTGTCAGAAATTCATCATCTGAACACCCATGTGAGAAATTCTTTAAACATTTGGGAGGAATAAAATATGCAAGGAAATTTCAGCGGCAAAACATAATTTCATATTACAACAAACTATTTATCTGTTTCTTACATATGAAGCTGGGTATGCTAAATCAATCTCTCCCCCTCAACCCACACTTTTGTCTCTCCTCTATTCTCCCTCCCTCTTTTCATTTACCCACCAACTCCTGCCCACCTCCCTGTCCTTCTCTTGTCCATTTCCCACACATATTTCAGCTTCTCTAGTGCCTCATTTTGTTTTGTTTTATTTTATTTTGAGATGGAGTTTTGCTCTTGTTGCCCAGACTGGAGTGCAATGGCACAACCTAGGCTCACTGCAGCCTCCACCTCCTGGGTTCAAGTGATTCTCCTGCCTTAGCCTCCCAAGTAGCTGGGATTACAGGCGTGTGCCACCAGGCCCTGCTAATTTTTGTAATTTTAGTAGAGATAGGGTTCCATCATTTTGGCCAGGCTGGTCTCGGACACAGGGCCTCAGGTGATCCGCCTGCCTTGGCCTCCCAAAGTGCTGGGATTACAGGACTGTTCATCTCATTATTAAATGTCCCAAATCTTCACCTTACTCCCAAGTCTTACCTCTTTCTCTCTTGGGGGAAAGTGGAATTTCAATTCCGTATCTGGCCACTTCGTGCTTTTGGGTTGATGGATACCAGGTGGCTCTACTTTTTACTCATCCACTATGCCATATGCAGATTTCCTCTAGAGAATGTACGAATACAAATCTTGTTGCTGTACTTGAGATGATCAAGCTTCTCTGTTTCTGCCTGTGCCACCTCGTCCCTCTTCTCCCCAGCTCTGTAGGGGTGGGAGTCACTGAGTGGAGTGTGCCCAGTTAATGTGTGTGTTTGTCCATTTGTGTACTCAAACAGGAGTCGGCAGCAACCAATCAGATTAGATGGGCTAGCCAATACTTAGATAGAGCCAATACTTAGCTGGTATGTTCTGGGATAATCAGGACAGCTGTTACTCTTATCCCAGAACATACCAGCTAAGTATTGGCTCTATAAATATCACTTATATGCATGTACATTCATTATCTAACTATATATTCATTCATAATTCCATAATTTGTCGTGTTTATATTAACAATTACATATATAGGCCTTAATAACTTTTCTTGGAATAAAAAGCTCATAAAACCAAATTTATCATCTTAATAATGTACGCACGTATAGTTCAATAGCGTTAGGTACATCCACATTGTTGTTTAACGAATCTCCGGAACTTTTCATCCTGTAAAACTAGAACCTTATACATTTAAATAGCGCTCTGTCCCCCCGGCTGGAGTGCAGCGGCGGGATCTCAGCTCACTGCAAGCTCCGCCTCCCGGGTTCAGGCCATTCTCCTGTCTCAGCCTCCGGAGTAGCTGGGACTACAGGTGCCCACCACCACGCCCAGCTATTTTTTTGTATTTTTAGTAGAGACAAGGTTTCACCGTGTTAGCCAGGATGGTCTCGATATCCTGACCTCGTGATCCGCCTGCCTCAGCCTGCCAAAGTGCTGGGATTACAGGCGTGAGCCACCGCGCCCGGCCCACACTTTTGTTTCTATGAGTTTACTACAGATAAATCATATAAATGAAATCAGATAATATTTGTCTTTTTGTGTTTGACTTACTTCATTTAATGTAAGGTCCTCAAGGTTCATCCAGGTTGTAGCATGTGTCAGAATTTCCCTTCTTCGTAAGGTTGAATAATATCCCATTGTATATATGTAACATATTTTGTTCATCTATGTAGCTGTAGATGGATATGCAGATTATTTCCACATTTTGGCTATTGTGAATAGTGCTTCAATGAATATGGATGTGCAAATTGCTCTTCCATATTCTTCTTCAATGCTTTTGGATATATATCCAGAAGTAGAATTTCTAGATAATATGATAATTCTCTTTTTAATGTTTTGAGGCACTGCTAGCTATACTGCTTTCCATAACAGCTATGCCATTTTGCCTTCTTACCAAAAGTACACAAGCATTCCAATTTCTCCACATTCTAATCAACATTTGTTATTTTCTGGGTTTTTTGTTTTTGCTTTTTAAATTTGAAAGTAGCCCGCCTAGCCCTTTAGTAACATGTAGTCTTTTGGTAACATGTAGTCTTTTGGCTTCATAGTCTTGAACTCATAGTAAACTCTTAATTAAATCAACAACAACAAAAATCACTATTAGCAAATTACACTGGTGAAGTAAATATTCCTTTGCTGATAACTAATTTGGTCAAAAAAATTGAGATATATAATAAACTTTCATGAACACATTGGAAGTTCCATGCAGGACCACTAGTTCACATTATTTACACATGACCAAGAACTACACAGCAACTTCCTGATGCATTATTAATTCCTTGTGGATGCCTTCCTGCTTTTCTATGCTTATCCATAAATGTATGAGTGCTTAATTTAATCTGATATCACTCCCCAAAGCTGGTGCAGAGCTCTATCATTCCTGCTGTCACGGTTAAGAAGGTCAAGTGGCATCGACAAAGGAGGCCTGAACATGAGGACAGACTTCTGGTTCAGACATAATTATAATGTATAGTCAAATTAATATTAAGTTTATGAAAGCTGTATTTTACAAATAATCTATTTATTATTTAAAGGCGTCCCTGGGTTCTCTCAAGCCAGGACTGTTGCTCTGACAGAGCGGAGGCATGCCAGGAACAGAGAGCAGACAAATTGTTCAGCGTGGTTTAATTTTTTATGCATGTTTTATACATAAGTAAATTGGAACATGGAGATTAGATCACACTCCAGCTGTTTCTTTTTAAACTGTCTTGTCCCTTCTAAGCTACTCCAAGACAATAATCAGTGCTTTCTTCTCTTGGGGTTAAATATGAACACAGTGCCAACGGGATACTAACCTGAGGCAAGTGGATGCATGTTTCCTCTTCAGGCAGTGGTCACCATGCATGCCTCCTTTGGCTGCTGCCATCAAATTGCTTTTCAGCTTTTTCTTGAGTTTTTTTTTTTTTGACAGTCTCCCTCTGTTGCCCAGGTTGGAGTACAATGGCGTGATCTCGACTCACTGCAAGCTCCACCTCCCGGGTTCAAGCAATTCTCTGCTTCAGCCTCCCAAGTGGTTGGTATTACAGGCTCCTGCCACCATGCCCAGCTAATTTTTGTATTTTTAATAGAGACAGGATTTCACCATCTTGGCCAGGCTGGTCTTGAACTTCTGACCTCGTGGTCCACCAGCCTCTAACCCCTGCTGGGGTTAGAGGTGTTCTTTATAAAAGTGAGAACCAGAGAGATTAAACCAATTGCCAAAGGTTATCTAGCCAGTTGCTGTGTGAGGTGCTATTAAACAAAGCAGTTTATTATCCTCTGCTCTTAATTAGGTCATACTAAATGTAATCAGAAATTATTTTCTCTAAGATAAACTTTTATTTCAATTCACTAGCACAGAGCTTTTATCTTCCATGCACTTTCTCTGGATGAAATAAATGCTGAAAGAAATGAACATAGAAACAGATCCATCTCACTACAATAGCTGTTTAAAGTTGTCTATGGAGAATAATGTCTATAGGCAAACAAAATAAGTCACCTAACAGGTATTCATTGATTGTTTTTTATATATAACGTGCTGTTTAGGCAATCTCAAAGATTAAAAGATATCATGCAAATGCATGATCGGTATGCTAAAGGAGCATATTCACTGGCTATAGAAAGAAGATGCAAAACAATCCTAACTCCCCCACAAAACTCAAACATCTTGTGTGACAAGTGCATCCCCAAAGGTACTGTTAATTTAAGGACCACCCTAAACAGCGCCTTGCTTTATCTAGCACCTGGGAGCCTCCCCTTCCTGAATGCAACCTTTGAACGTGCTTCCTTCTCAAGTATCCCTTTCTTGTAAGGGATACTAACCCAGGGAAGATATGTGCATGACTGACGGTGGAGGGCCTTAAATGTGATGCAAACATTTGGACATTGTCACGTTTGTGAAGTCAACCAGTGATGCATAAACTGAAAAAGAGGAGTGAATTGAGTTCCTTGGATAGATGAGGTTCCAGATGTTTTGACATGTTATCAAAGTCCAGTAAAGTGACTATGTTATATCAATAATGCAGAACATTGGGTAATTTACAAGTACTCATTAGGAGGCTGATGATCACATTCCCTAAGAAGTTGAGGCAGCCGCTCAAATACGTTTCTTCAATTTCTTTGCCAGCTATAATAGGAAGCTGGCATCTATATGACTTTTTTTCTTATTGAAATCTTAATAGACTTCTGTGTCTCTTACTTACGACTTACAAGGCACTTGGAGCACCCTCAATAAAAATACTCTATAAATACAAAGGCCATATTTTTCTTTAGTTTTAAATGTTGTATTTCCCTCTATAATTGTAAGTGGTGTTTTTACTCTAATCTTCGTAATTTATTAAGTGATTTCTTCTTTTAATATCAGTTAATATTTCAAACATCTTTCCACAAATAATTGGACCATTATGTTACTGGATATGCAATGGTTCACTAAATCGTAGCTATTTCTCAAATACCGTGGTTCAATAGGATGAGGAATCCTCTAAAAAACACCAATTATTGTATACCTTTAAATTGGATTTGAAAAGGAGGAAACTACCTTTGAATTGTGTTCACTTGGATTTAGAAGTCTTCAAACAAATTTATTCATCTATGAACATTTAAGTGGAATGATTTAAGAGACATAAAGTGCTCCATTATCTTCAGGATGTTTGTTTCTTCATCTGGAGAATCAAATATTTGAGCCAATTAGAAGAACATAAACAGCTACACATGATATCAGTACTAAACAAAACAAACAATAACTGCTATTGAAAGTTTAAAGAGAGATTTGTATGGACAAGAATAAAAAATTATAAATCATTAGATAATATACATAGATTATTTCATATACAACCTCCAAATTTTGTCAGTCTTAAATAATGAGATAGTTAATTTCACCACAGTTAACTACTAGGAAATGTTCTTCCAGTTTTTATTTTTATTTATTTTTTTTGAGACAGTCTTGTTTTGTTGCCCAGGCTGGAGTGCAGCGGCATGATCTCGGCTCGCTGCACCCTCTGCATCCTGGGTTCAAGTGATTCTCCTGCCTCAGCCTCCTGAGTAGCTGGGACTACAGGCATGCACCACCACACCTGGCCAACTTTTGTATTTTTAGTAGAGGTGGGGTTTCACCATTTTGGCCAGGATGGTCTCGATCTCCCGACCTCGTGACCCACCTGCCTCAGCTTCCCAAAGTGCTGGGATTACAGGAATAAGCCACCGCACCCCGCCATTACTGGGAAATTTTCTATGTGCTAGGAACTATGCTATATGGTAAGAAAAAAAATTAGGGATGACAGACAGTTTGCTCTGGCAGACATGAGTTCAACTGAGGTAACTGCCATACAAACAAATATTGCTAAACTTAGAACAAAGTTAAAATAACAAAGCCATGACTCAAACATGAGCTGTTGAAAAGGAGGGATTAATTGAGATTTGTTTGAGGTGATTAGGGGACAGGAATGTATGCTAATGGATGCATTTGCTAGGATTATATTGTGTAAGGGACAGGGTATAACAGGATTTATTTCACCTTTGAAAAGCAGAATTACATTTGTTTCCTGTTGTCATTACCACACATGTAGTGGCTTAAGGCAATACACATCGATTGTCTCACCATCATGGAGAACAAAGGTCTGTCAGCAGACGTCCATTTTGTTCTGAGGGCCCTAGAGGACAATCCATTTGTTTCCTTGCTTTTTCCACCTGGATTCTTTGACTCACGATTCCCTTCCTCCATCTGCAAAGCCACCAAATGCTTGATTTTTTCCTCCCCTCTCAGTTTTCTCTTATCACAGCTAGAAAAGTTTCTTTATTTTTAGGGATTGAAGAGATTAAATTGACCCCTCCTGGATAATTCATGATAATCTCTTCATGTCAAGGTCTTAACTTTAATCACATATGACAAATCCCTTTTGCCAGGTAGGGTAACATATTCACAGGTTTCTGGGGTTAGGATGTGGACATCTTTGGGAGAACATTGTTCTGCTTACCGGAGATAATTTAATGTGTGTAAAATTTGTGGTTTTTTCTTTTTTTAGTCAATTTTTTCCTGTTGAGCAAATGGGAAAAGCTTTTTGTTAAATAATAATAATAAATCTCTACTTTAAAGGAACATAGGAAGAGATGAAGAGAGAGAAATAAATACATATGCAGATATCCCTATGTGTACAAAGGTGGCATGTGTGTAATTCATATATATATAATCTTTATGTTGTCTTTTGTCTCAAACATTTTCTTTTTTTCTTTTCTTTTCTTTTTCTTTTTTTTTTGAGACTTAATTTCACTCTTGTTGCCCAGGCTGGAGTGCAATGGCACAATCTTGGCTCATTGCAACCTCCCCATCCCGGGTTCAAGAAATTGTCCTGTCTCAGCCTCCCTAGTAGCTGGGATTACAGGTGCCCGCCACCACACCTGGCTAATTTTTTGTACTTTTAGTAGAGAAGGGGTTTCACCATGTTGGCCAGGCTGGTCTCCACCTCTTGACTTCAGGTGATCCACCTGTCTTGGCTGCCCAAAGTGCAGGGATTACAGGTGTGAGCCACCACACCCAGCCCAACATTTTCTAAATTGTCTAATATTGGGTTGTCTGCAGAAGAGATATTTGGTAAATGCCTACTGATGAATCAAGTTCCATCTCTTTTTGCTATATATATATTTTTAAATTTTTGAAGCTTTAGAAAGTGACCACCATGGGTGCTCAAACTGTAATGAATATGTTGAGATGGTCCTATTTTATCAAAAAAAAATCATAGACAAAGCATAAAACAATTTCTTACACTATATTCATCACTCTCTCTAATCTTGAGCACCGATGAAAAATACAGGTACCAGTCTCCTGAGCCTAATTCCTCATATAGTTTAACCCAAATAAGGAAATTCTTCCCATTGTGCCCTGTCCTGTGGTGCCGACAACTGTGTACTGATGGTGTTGCCTTATATCTCAACTAGTTTTTGCACATATAGGTAATTCATGTGAGTCGTGTTTGTAACGACATTGACAACTAGACAGGTTTCGCATTATAGCCTCATAAGCAAGAGAAAGGGAGGTAGCTCTGCTTGAGTTCTGGTGTTGTGCCAGGAAACAAAAACCAGCAGACCCTGAGGCTATAGTCATCAGCTCAAATAAATACTTACTGAATAGGGGTATAGTAGGCAGTAGTACTTGTTGACTAATATATAAGGAACACACACAGACACAGACATACACTGCATGGACTCCGGATCTGTATCATATGCAATGGTTGTCACTAGCCATATATGATCATTTGAACCTAAATTAAAATTAGTAAAATTAAATAAAAGTAATTCAGTTTCTTAGTCACTGCAGCCACATTTTAGTGCTCATGAATCGTGTGTGGCCAGTACTTATTGGAAAGTTCAGATACAAAATATTTCCTTCATGGTAGAAGTTTTTTGTATAGAAGCTGACCATGTATATAAAAACATATACATGGTCAGGCACAGTGACTCACACCTGCCTGTAATCCCAGCACTTTGGGAAGCTGAGGTAGGCAGATCACCTGAGGTCAGGACTTTGAGACCTGCCTGGCCAACATGGTGAAACCCAATTTCTACAAAAATACAAAAATTAGCTGAGCATGATGGCAGGTGCCTGTAATCTTAGCTACTCAGGAGGCTGAGGCAGGAGAATCCCTTGAACCTGGGAGGCGGAGGTTTCAGTGAACCGAGATTGTACACTACACTTCAGCCTGGGCAACAGAGTGAGACTCCATCTCAAAAAACAAAACAAAACACCACCACCAACAGAACATATACAAATATAGTCTAAATTTGAATTTTGCTTTATAATATGGCATACTGTCAATGCAGTTCTAGTCAAGCACACTTCTCAGATGCAGAAAGACACCATGATAATTTATCTTTTTTAGATTTCAGAGAGTAGATGATATAGATTCCAGTCCATGTTTGAAGGTCTGAGAACTCTTCAGAAACATTGAGGGCAGAAGATTGATGCCCTAGTTCAAGCAGTTAGGCAGAGAGCAAATTCATTTTTCCATCGCCTTTTGGTTCTATTCAGGCCCTCAAGGAATGGAATTATGCTGAATTACGTGGGGGCAGCAATCTGCTTTACTGAATCCACCAGGTCACATGCTAATCTATCTTAGAAACCCTCAGAGACACACCCAGAAATAATGTTTTACCAAATACCTGGGCATCCTGTGATTCAGTCAAGTGGACACATACAATTAACTATGACATTTCCTATCTGAATGCAAGGTTAAAGCCACATATAGCTTCCCAATTCTTTCTTTGCTAGTATGAACCGCATTAGCCCACTGGTTAATAAATATATAACTATGCAAACATATTGTTTAATCAATCAAAGTCATAGTTTTCAATAACTTTGCATTTTTAAAAATTATTACTGTCAGGCCTCTGAGCCCAAGCCAAGCCATGGCATCCCCTGTGACTTGCACGTGTACGCCCAGATGGCCTGAAGTAACTGCAGAATCACAAAAGAAGTGCATAGGCCCTGCCTCACCTTAACCGTTGACATTCCACCACAAAAGAAGAGAAAATGGCTAGTCCTTGCCTTAAGCGATGATATTATCTTGTGAAATTCCTTTTCCTGGCTCATCCTGGCTCAAAAAGCTCCCCTACTGAGCACCTTGTAACCCCCACTCCTGCCCGCCAGAGAACAACCCCCCTTTGACTGTAATTTTCCTTTACCTACCCAAATCCTATAAAACGGCCCCACCCTTATCTCCCTTCGCTGATTCTGTTTTCGGACTCAGCCCACCTGCACCCAGGTGAAATAAACAGCCATGTTGCTCACACAAAGCCTGTTTGGTGGTCTCTTCACACGGATGCGCATGACATTTTGGTGCCGTGACTCGGATCAGGGGACCTCCCTTGGGAGATCAATCCCCTGTCCTCCTGCTCTTTGTTCCATGAGAAAGATCCACCTATGACCTCTGGTCCTCATACCAACCAGCCCAAGGAACATCTCACCAATTTTAAATCGGGTAAGCGGCCTCTTTTTTACTCTCTTTTCCAACCTCTCTCTCTATCCCTCAACTTCTTTCTCCTTTCAATCTTGGCGCCACCCTTCAATCTCTCCCTTCTCTTAATTTCAATTCCTTTCATTTTCTGGTAGAGACAAAGGAGACACGTTTTATCCCTGGAACCCAAAACGCCGGCGCCGGTCACGGACTGGGGAAGGCAGCCTTCCCTTGGTGTTTAATCATTGCAGGGACGCCTCTCTGATTACTCACCCAGTTTCAGGGGTGTCTGACCATGCTGCCGGGACGCCTGCCTTGGTCCTTCACCCTAAACGGCAAGTCCCACTTTTCTGGGGGAGGGGCAAGCACCCCAACCCCTACCCTCCCTGTCTCTACCCCTTCTCTGCTTTTCTGGGGGCAGGGGCAAGCACCCCGACCCCTTCTCTCCATTTCTACCCCTTCTCTGCTTTCTGGGGGAGGGGCAAGCACCCCGACCCCTTCTCTCCATTTCTACCCCTTCTCTGCTTTCTGGGGGAGGGGCAAGCACCCCGACCCCTTCTCTCCCTGTCTCTACCGCTTCTCTGCTTTCTGGGGGAGGGGCAAGCACTCTGACCCCTTCTCTCCTTCTCTGCTTTCTGGGGGAGGGGCAAGAACCCCAACCTCTTATTTTTGCATCCCCTATTATTTTTACGCCCCCTCTTATTTTTGTGCCCCAATCTCTTATTTTTGCACCCCAATACCTTATTTCTCCCCGACCCCTTTCCTGCTTTTCTGAAGGGCAAGAACCCCCGAACTCCGTCTCTCCATATCTCTACTCTCTCTTTTCTCTGGGCTTGCCTCCCTCATTATGGGCAACCTTCCACCCTCCATTCCTCCTTCTTCTCCCTTAGCCTGTATTCTCAAGAACTTAAAACCTCTTCAGCTCACACCTGACCTAAAACCTAAACGCCTTATCTTCTTTGCAACACCGCTTGGCCCCAATACAAACTTGACAATGGGTCTAAATAGCCAGAAAATGGCACTTTAGATTTTTCCATCCTACAAGATCTAAATAATTGTCGTAAAATGGGCAGTCTGAGATGCCTGACGTCCAGGCATTCTTTTACACATCGGTCCCTCCCTAGTCTCTGTTCCCAAAGCAACTCCTCCCAAATCTTCCTTCTTTCCCTCCCTCCCGTCCCCTCAGTCCCAACCCCAAGCGTCGCTCAGTCTTTCTAATCTTTCTTTCTACAGATGCATCTGACCTCTCCCCTCCTCGCCAGGCCAAGCTAGGTCCCAATTTTTCCTCAGCCTCTGCTCCCCCACCCTATAATCCTTTTATCACCTCCCCTCCTCACACCTGATCTGGCTTACAGTTTGGTTCCGTGACTAGCCCTCCCCCACCTGCCCAGAAATTTCCTCTTAAAAAAGTGGATAGAGCTGGCCAGCTGCGGTGGATCAAGCCTGTAATCCCAGCACTTGGGGAGGCCGAGGCGGGCGGATCACGAGGTCAGGAGATTGAGACCATCCTGGCTAACACGGTGAAACCCCGTCTCTACTAAAAACACAAGAAAAATTAGCCGGGCGTGGTGGCGGGCACCTGTAGTCCCAGCTACTCGGGAGGCTGAGGCAGGAGAATGGCGTGAACCTGGGGGACGGAGCTTGCAGTGAGCTGAGATCCGGCCACTGCACTCCAGCCTTGGGCACAGAGCAAGACTCCGTCTCAAAAAAAAAAAAAAAAAAAAAAAAGTGGATAGAGCTAAAGGCATAGTCAAGGTTAATGTTCCTTTTTCTTTATTCTACCTCTCCCAAATCAGTTAGCATTTGGGCTCTTTTTTATCAAATATAAAAACTTAGCCCAGTTCACAGCCTGTTTAGCAGCAACCCTGAGACGCTTTTCAGCCCTAGACCCTGAAAGGTCAGAAGGCCATCTTATTCTTAATATGCATTTTATTTTATTACCCAATCTGCTCCCGACATTAAATAAACCCCCAAAATTAAATTCCGGCCCTCAAACCCCACAACAGGACTTAATGAACCTCGCCTTCAAGGAGTACAATAATAGAGTAGAGGCAGCCAAGTAGCAACTTATTTCTGAGTTGCAATTCCTTGCCTCCACTGTGAGACAAACCCCAGCCACATTTCCAGCACACAACTCCAAATGCCTGAACTGGAGCTGCCAGGGGTTCCTCCAGAACCTCCTCCCCCAGGAGCTTGCTACTAGTGCCGGAAATCTGGCCACTGGGCCAAGGGATGCCCACAGCCCGGGATTCCTCCTAAGCCGTGTCCCACCTGTGCGGGGCCCACTGGAAATCGGACTGTCCAACTCGCCCAGCAGCCACTGCCAGAGCCCCTGGAGCTCTGGTCCAGGGCTCTCTGACTGACTCCTTCCCAGATATCCTCGGCTTAGCGGCTGAGGGTCGACGCTGCCACATCTCCTCGGAAGCCTCCTGGACCATCACAGACACTTTGGGTAACTCTTACAGTGGAGGGTAAGTCTGTCCCCTTCTTAATCAATACGGAGGCTACTCACTCCACATTACCTTCTTTTCAAGGGCCTGTTTCCCTTGCCTCCATAACTGTTGTGGGTATTGATGGCCAGGTTGCTAAACCTCTTAAAACTCCCCAACTCTGGTGTCAATTTAGACAACATTCTTTTACGCATTCCTTTTTAGTTATCCACACCTGCCCACCTCCCTTATTAGGTCAAGACATTTTAACTAAATTATCTGCTTCCCTGACTATTCTAGGCTACAGCCACACTTCATTGCTGCCTTTTCCCCAGTTCCAATCCTCCTTCACATCCTCCCCTCGTATTCCCTGACCTTAACCCACAAGTATAGGACACCTCTACTCCCTCCTTGGTGACTGATCATGCACCCCTCACCATCTCATTAAAACCTAATCACCCTTACCCCACTCAACGCCAATATCCCATCCCGCAGCATGCTTTAAAAGGATTAAAGCCTGTTATCACTCGCCTGCTACAGCATGGCCTTTTAAAGCCTGTAAACTCCCCTTACAATTCCCCCATTTTACCTGTCCTAAAACCAGACAAGCCTTACAGGTTAATTCAAGATATCTGCACCATATCAACCAAATTGTCTTGCCTGTCCACCCCGTGGTGCCAAACCCATATCCTCTCCTATCCTCAATACCTCCCTCCACAACCCATTATTCTGTTCTGGATCTCAAACGTATTTCTTTACTGTTCCTTTACGCCCATCATCCCAGCCTCTCTTCGCTTTCACTTGGACTGACCCTGACACCCATCAGGCTCAGAAAATTACCTGGGCTATACTGCTGCAAGGCCTCACGGACAGCCCCCATTACTTCAGTCAAGCCCAAATTTCTTACCTATCTCGGCATAATTCTCATAAATACACACTTACTCTCCCTGCTGATCGTGTCCGGCTGGCTAATCTCCCAAACCCCAATCCCTTCTACAAAACAACTCCTTTCCTTCCTAGGCATGGTTAGTGCAGTCAGAATTCTTATACAAGAGCCGGGACTGGCGTCCTGTAGCCTTTCTGTCCAAACGACCTTACCGTTTTAGCCTAGCCCTCATGTCTGCGTGCAGCGGCTGCCACTGCTTTAGAGGCCCTAAAATCACAAACTATGCTCAACTCTCTACAGTTCTCATAACTTCCAAAATCTATTTTCTTCCCCCAACCATCGTGCAGGACAATGCTTATGCTGATAAGTTAGCTAAAAAAGCAGCTAGCATTCCAACTTCTATCCCTCACAGCAGTTTTCCTACTTCACATCGGCCACTCCCACCTACTCCCCCGCTGAAATTTCCACCTATCAATCTCTCCCCACACAAGGCAAATGGTTCTTAGACCAAGGAAATTATCTCCTTCCAGCCTCACAGGCCCATTCTATTCTGTCGTCCTTTCATAACCTCTTCCATGTAGGTTACAAGCCGCTAGCCTATCTCTTAGAACCTCTCATTTCCTTTCCATCATGGAAATCTATCCTCAAGGAGATCACTTCTCAGTGTTCCATCTGCTCTTCTACTACCCTTCAGGGATTGTTCAGGCCCCCTCCCTTTCCTACACATCAAGCTCTGGGATTTGCCCCTGCCCAGGACTGGCAAACTGACTTTACCCACATGCCCGGAGTCAGAAAACTAAAATATCTCTTAGTCTGGGTAGATACTTTCACTGGATGGGTAGAGGCCTTTCCCACAGGGTCTGAGAAGGCCACCATAGTCATTTCAGACATAAGTCTTCGATTTGGCCTTTCTACCTCTATACAGTCTGATAACGGACCAGCCTTTACTAGTCAAATCACCCAAGCCATTTCTCAGGCTCTTGGTATTCAGTAAAACCTTTGTATCCTTTACCGTCCTCAATCTTCAGGAAAGGTAGAATGGACTAATGGTCTTTTAAAAACACACCTCACCAAGCTCAGTCACCAACTTAAAAAGGACTAGACAATACTTTTACCACTTTCCCTTCTTAGAATTCAGGCCTGTCCTCGAATGCTACAGGTTACAGCCCATTTGAGATTCTGTGTGGACACTCCTTTTTATTAGGTCCCAGTCTCATTCCAGACACCAGACCAACTTAGACTGCACCCCAAAAAACTTTCATCCCTACTGTCTTCTGTCTAGTCATACTCCTATTCACTGTTCTCAACTACTCGTAAATGCCCTGCTTGTGTTTACACTGCTAGTTTACACTGTTTCTCCAAGCCATCACAGCTAATATCTCCTAGTGCTATCCCAAATCACCACTCTAAATTCCCTCTTAAAGTAAATAAATAATCTTTGCTGGCAAGGCTATGCTGAACCTCCTTAAGCACTCTCTAATTAGATGTCCTAGGTCCTCCCAATTCTTAGTCCTTCAGTGCCTGTTTTTTCTCCTTCTCTTACCTTGTGTCTTCCGTTTAGTTTTTCAATTCATACAAAACTGCATCCAGGCCGTCACCAGTCATTCTATACGACAAATGTTTCTTCTAATGACCCAACAATATCACCCCTTACCACAAAATCTTCCTTCAGCTTAGTCTCTCCCACTCTAGATTCCCATGCCGCCCCTAATCCCGCTTGAAGCAGCCCTGAGAAACATCGCCCATTCTCTCTCCATACCACCCCCTAAAAATTTTTCGCCGTCCCAACACTTCACACTATTTTTATTTTTCTTATTAATATAAGAAGGCAGGAATGTCAGGCCTCTGAGCCCAAGCCAAGCCATCGCATCCCCTGTGACTTGCACCAGGTGGCCTGAAGTAACTGCAGAATCACAAAAGAAAGTGCAGATCACAAAAGAAGTGCAAATGCCCTGCCTCACCTTAACCGATGACATTCCATCACAAAAGAAGTGAAAATGGAAAATGGCCGGTCCTTACCTTAAGCGATGATATTATCTTGTGAAATTCCTTTTCCTGGCTTATCCTGGCTCAGAAATTTCCCCCACTGAGCACCTTGTAACCCCCACTCCTGCCCGCCAGAGAACAACCGCCCTTTGACTGTAATTTTCCTTTACCTACCCAAATCCTATAAAACGGCCCCACCCTTATCTCCCTTCGCTGACTCTCTTTTCGGACTCAGCCCACCTGCACCCGGGTGAAATAAACAGCCATGTTGCTCACACAAAGCCTGTTTGGTGGTCTCTTCACAGGGACGCGCATGACAATTACCTCTTTTTGAATCTGTAAATTTGAAGTTTCTGAAACAAAGTGCCAAGCACTTGTTTCTTGGTATTCAGTGTTTTACCATTTTAGCCTAGCCCTCATGTCTGTGCACAGCGGCTGCCACTGCTTTAGAGGCTCTAAAATCACAAACTATGCTCAACTCTACAGTTCTCATAACTTCCAAAATCTATTTTCTTCCCCCAACCATCACTCAGGACAATGCCTTCTTATATTAATAAGAAAAATAAAAATAGTGTGAAGTGTTGCGGTGGCGAAAATTTTTTGGGGGGTGGTATGGAGAGATTGCTGATGCCAAGCACACTTTGTTTAGGGTTTTTAATGCCTGCTTTAATCCATGTCTGAGAACACGTGTAACAATTTAAACCTCCACTAGTATTGCATGAATATGCCCATGTTTATGCCTACTCGATTTCATCTTTTGCCTAATCAATGTGATTTAAATTATGCGGTAATTTTAATCTGTATTATGAATGTAATGTTAATCTGTATTATTGATTTTATTTCCTTGAGCAGCACTTTAAAATATGATAGAAAATCTTCATGTTGTACAATCCAGAAAAGAAACAGGGATGAAAGGAGAAATTTTAAGGCAGAAAGAAACCAATCAATCTTGAACTTCAGAGATTCAACTGAAGAATGTTTCTTGCTAGAACTAGGAGTTGATCAGATAAATGTCAGGTACACATGCATGTGTTATGGTCATCCTGGAAGAGTAAGAAGGGACCCCACCCAAAGTTCATTCAGCCTGATGACACCACACACACCAAGAGGCTACGATAAAGGTTTTACTCACAGAATTGAGGTCTTAAGGAGAGGGGGGCAGGTCTCCCAAGCAGTTCTGAAATATCTTGGGAGAGCAAGAAAGGCCTGGGTGTTCATTGCATTTAGTGTATGGGACAGTCCTCTGGTGCAATCAGGACATTGTATGGTTTTAATCGCCCACTGGCACCAAAGAAGGAAACACCAGCCTTTTCCATCAGCTTGCCCATTGTGGGGAAGAGGAGAGGGTGAGACTTTAAAGTTGCCAGCAATTAGATATCAAAAAGTGGGGTCACATTCCTCCTTACAGTATATCACTGTGTTTTAACCATCCTAGACTACTGTCTTATATATGTGTGTAGTTCTGTTCTGTGTATCTACAAGTAACTCAATTTCATGGAATTGCTTTGTTTGCTTTCAGCCTTCGTTTTCTATAGCTTCAGCAAGAAGTCCTTGATTTGCTGTCTTCTTTCCTTTGTTCACAACCATCTCTGTTGCCCTTGAGAACTAATTTCATTTTTATCTTTGCATAATCTGGGAATCTATAAAATGTTGTTCTGCGTGAAGTTTTTCTAAATCCCATTTCCCATAAAACCTAATGAATAAAGGAAGTGCTTTGCCTTCAAAAAATAAATGGCTTTTGTGTAACTTGTGTTAAGACAGTTCCCAAATTCAGTATCTAACTCCTGTTCCTTTAAATAGCAACCTTGTGAAGATGAGGATGACAGTGTCTACTACAGGTAATCTCAGGTGTCCCGTCTGTGGGAGTCAGCATTGTAAGATAATTTTCAAGATTCCCACTCCATAAAATACGTGCCCTGCATTATTCCTGGGTTCATGAATATAATTAGAGAGTCATGTCCATGATGAAGTTATGTTATACCACGTAGTTGATGTCAAAAAAGGGAGAATTTAGATTGATGTGACCTAACCAGATGAGCCCTTAGACAGCACTGAGGTCTTCCTAAAGGAGATGCTCCATTGCTGGCTTTGAAGATGGAAAGACTACCTTCACTGAGCCTACAAGTGTCTAAGGAAGTTATGGACAGCTCACTGGATCCTCATTAGTTCCTTCCTGAGGCTCAATCTCCTTTGCCCTTTGACTCCAGTGACTAAGAATAGTGTTTATTGAGTACCCTACTTTGTGCTATGTACTGTTCTTCAAACAGTCACGGTAGGAGACTGAGCTGTTGGCATAAGATTTCTGTCATGGTCAAAAATGTTCTCAAACTTCTCTGATGCCAGTCAAACAAAACCCATGAGCACAGCATCCTCTTTATTTTAGGTAAAACCTCATTGGTCACCCTAAATGATATGACTCAGCTGGTGGTACAATATCTCTCAAGCTTACCCCCTGAGACAGGGTTGGGATGGAGAAACTTGCCAGCGGAAGAAATCTGTCTGAACCTATGAAAGCTAAGATATCCAGAATAGCTTCAAGCATCTGGATATTTTAAAAGCTGGCCACACTCCTTAATTCAGTGGTTTTCAAATACATGCTTCCTTGGATTAGTGAAAAATATTGATTTCATGTTTCAAGATGGGTTAAAAAGGTATGTGGTTTTATTAGCAAAGCTCTCTGAAAGTGCTGAAAAAAGCAAGAGACCCAACTACCAAAAAACATAAACTGGAATGATAGCTAAAATTTTATTGTTTTAACCCATTTAACATATCTCTGATTATCTAAAGAATGTATGTACAACTGTACTCCTTCGTTATTTTATGATTGTCCTGGATTTTGTCTATCTAGGCTAACTTGATATCTGTGCCATCCTCCCCAGTCCAAACTGTCCTCTTGCCATGAAGTTCAGTATTTCTTAGGCCATCACAGAAAAATAATTAAACCAACATATACTAAGCATCTACTGACTATCAAGTACTGTGCCTTTGTGCCTTTTGCATAGAAGGCCACATGTCGGTTCCAGTTAGGATTTTTTGAGGTATGCATGAATTTTACCATTTTGGAGGGGAACAAACTGAGGATAAAAGAGGTAAATCACTTGCTGTAAAGTCGCTATTCACTACAATTATCCATGTTTCTTCATTACAAAATGTTAATTATAAGAAGCTATGATAAGTTACTGATGTTGTTCTGATTTCAATACGTTTAAATAGAGGAAAAAAATTACCTGGATGGCCGGGTTTGGTGGCTCACGCCTGTCATCCCAGCACTTTAGGAGGCCGAGGTGGGCAGATCATGTCAGGAGATCCAGACCATCCTGGCTAACACAGTGAAACCCCATCTCTACTAAAAAACCCCATCTCTACTAAAAAATACAAAAATTTAGCCAGGCGTGTTGGCACGCGCCTCTAGTCCCAGCTACTCAGGAGGCTGAAGCAGGAGAATCACTTGAACCTGGGAGGTGGAGATTGCAGTGAGCCCAGATAGCATCACTGCATTTCAGCCTGGGTGACAGTGAGACTCCGTCTCAAAAATAAATAAATAACTTAATTAATTAATTAAATAAAAAATTACCTGGACAATCCTAAGTGTCTCTTCATAACAATTGTGCCTCTGAATTGGGGTTGCCACACAAAAGCCCACAAAAATGAAAACACCTTTATGATCATTCCAAACCATTCTCCTCTTAAATGAATTAAAATCTAAGAAGCACTGAAAGAGCATAGGAAGCCAATCTTGAGTTTATGTCCAGCACCTTTAAGAATAGAAAGAAGAGGAAGAAAATGAGATTGGTACCATTGATCTCCCCAATTCAGGCAACATGGCTGAGGCACATAGAATTACTGACAAGACGCAATCCGAGACTCAAATCTCAGTCAAGCTGTTCATGGAGGCAAGGTGAAGCCAGAGTCTTTCTTGAATGTGGTAGAAATAGAGCCAGACTTAAGCAATATCTACTTTAGGTAAGCATGGTTGATTTGTTAAATATGACTAAATGATCCCATGTAACAGCTTAAAACAGCACAGAGAAATACAAAGCTTTTTTTTCCTTTCCTAAATTATTTTTGGAAGTCACCAGGCCTCTTTTAAGAATACATTAAGCCAATGTTGTATTAATTACTAATTCTTTTAAAAATTGCAATGATTAGAAAAATGGAATTTTGCATTTTTCAAAGGCATCTTCTGATCTTTAGAAACTTTTGTTCTTTAGTTCACTAATTGTATGCAAATGAAAAATCAGTAAGCATATTTAAATGTAAATTTTACATCGCTTTTCCCCTCACTATTAAAGTAGTTCTAGTTCTTTCATTGGTTTTGCACCATGATATCAAAAATGTGATTTATTTATGTTTTCATTTCTTCGGTATACCTAAGATGTGAAAACAATTTGTGCCATCAGTAGAACGTCATTTTAACCAATGACCCTAGAAAGCCTCACTACTTCCAACCACCTTCCTCTCCCTCTCCAGAGGAACCACAGCACTGAGGTTCACACTCTGAAGAAGCTGGGGCACTTTGTGTCCTAACTAGAGTTGCTGTGAGCCCAATTCTTATCACGCTGTCACCACTTCACCACCAAACCAGAGGCTTCCACCCAGGACTCCCCTGAGCTTATCCAGTTTCTATGTCAGTTAAGCAGTTATAATTAAAGTCAGCTATTTAATACCAATGTGGTGGACACAAAGGAACATGAGGACAAAAGGGGATGAGGGCAAATCCCTGCTGAACATGTGATCTGTGTCCCATACTGCACAAGGCATTTTGCATATTTCATGTCATTAAATACTCATAACCCTGAAAACTGGCTATCACTGTAGTCATTTCCAAGTGACATATATTAGTATCACATTTGAAAAAAAAGTCAAAAATCAAACAAGTAAAAAGATTTAAGTCTAGATGGTTTTTCTGAGTCCAAATCCCTTGAGGTGATATGATTTACCTTGCTATGTTTATTTGGTTTATTTGTTTGTTTCATCTTCCTCCCACTGCCTTGCTTTCCCCCAAACATACAAATATAAAGAAAACCAGAAGGTTTTCTTGGCCTTTCCTTATATATAAATTCAACAAATAGTATTCATGGAGTATGATGGAAGGCCTTGCCAAGGGCTCCTACAAAACAATACTTCCCCATAGTGTTTGTCAGCTTTTGACATTTTCATCATTTGAATTCTTAGAGTATTACGGGTTTCACCTGTCTCACTACCCACATGTTAATTTAATCCTTGTAAACATTTGTCTTGCTTCAACTATGCCTATGCCTGGTTCTAATGATAAACCTGCATTAGATAAATAAAAGTTATTACATGCGAACCACCTGAAACAAATACATAATTTTTATTCTGATACCAAGCCCATGCTGGTAAGTTGGAGCACATGACATAGAACATCCAGGAACCTGTCTCACCTGTGATCTCCACAGGTGCTGTAAGCCAACTGCGAGCAGCTCAGAGTCCTTCACCCATGCATTCCTTCTTGCTCCTGCCTAACCCTGCAAGACTTCAGCTTCCTCTTTGCAATCACTCACCTGGCTCAGGCCTGATCATTCTGATGGGAGAACAGAGGTATGAAATCATGGGAGAAGAGCTGACGTTTATCCCTCTTCAATCCATGATTCTATCCATCTGTAAAAGATAAGTAATAACTGCTTTGCAATGCTGTGAAAATTACATAGAAAGCAGCTCTCTCAGTGCTCTATATGCATTCTTTGAGTTTAGTCATTGCATCATTTTTAGAGGGCAAATTTCATTTCATCTTAAAAATTGGCTGCCATTATCTCATAGGGTGAATTGGTTAATTTCTGTCTAACCCTTCAGACAATGAAAGACCATTAAATAACAGACACAGTATACAAATTTAAGTGCGTTAACAGTGTCTTGCACATAGCTAACATTACCCATACATATAATAAACTACTTAAGTATGTACCTATAATCTATCCATTACCCTATTTTCTATGTATTTATGTATCCACTTATCTGTGAAGAGGGACAAAAAAGTAAATCCATTTTATGTAAGTTGGTGTAAGTGATCTTTCAAGGACAGGATACAGAGAGATATATAAAAACAAATAAAATAAGTCCTCCACGGATTTATATGTAAGAATTATACATAAAAAAGGCTTAGAAATACTCAGAAAAATATGAAGTGCAGGCCAAATCTGAGATGCAGTTGGAACACATTCTGTGTGCTCAGAAGAGGGAGAATTGCAGGCTAAGGAAATCAGGGAAGCCTTGGGAATATGGAACTTAAAAGATGAATAAGGGAGATTACTACTGTTTGCCAGGCACTAAGGATGGATATAGATATTTTTTATGACTTATCTCACCAATTTTCACAGCATCACAAGGTGGATCATTGTAGCGATGAAAAAACTAAGACCAAGCTCACATAGCTGCTGTGAAGCAGAGCAGACATCCTGGACTCACAGTCCTTTATTCTTCACAAGATGCTGCCTCTTCAAGGAAGAACAGAGACCTGGTTGGGGAAATGGCAAACTCAAAGATGTGTCTGGGAAAGGGGGAGGAAAAGACATTTTATTGAAGTCAAAGGCAGGTATGGTATAGTTTTGGCTTTCATATTTATTTTAAAATAAAGGGAAAATAGAAAACGCAATCACTATAGACTATAGCACAATTCAGCATTTTTGAAGTGTTTTGTACATAAACCAATATCTAAAATAGAAGTCTGAAATGTTCTCGCCACAAGGAAATAATAAATAATTAAGATAATGGATATACTGATTCTCTGATTTGATCATTTCGCAATGTATACATGTATCAAAATATCAACTTGTACCTCACAAATATATGCAATTTTTGTGAATTAAAAATAAAACGTTCAAAATGAAGAAAAAAGAATAAGACAAAAGTGATGGAATGTCGCTTTTGAGATTGTTTTATAAAAGACTGATTTCTGTCTGGAACACTTTCTCTGGTCATCTAACTTGACAGCTCTAATGATGCTAACTGCTACACAGAGAGGCCCACTGTCAAGGATCTGAAGCCAGCCTTTAGTTAACAGTGAAAGAAATCAGGTTCGCAGCCCAATGGCTCACAAGAAATATCATCAGGCCACATGAGTAAGCCTGAATAAAGTCCTTCCCAAAACAAGCCTTGAGATGAAACTGCAGCCCCTGCTGACACCTTGCTCACAGTTTGTTGGACCCCGAAGCAGAGGCTGACAGCTCAGCTACATCCAGATTCTAGGCATACAGAAAATGTGAGATAATGAATGCTGTTTCAAACCCCTACATTTTAGCAATCATAGCAATAGAACCCTAGCACATCGTGCTATGGGAGTTTAAACATTATTGTCTTTTTTTGTGGGTACACATACACACACACGCACACACACACAGATATACATACACCTTCGTAATCTCACTACTTTTTTATGATTTGGACAGTCCAATGTACTGTTCAATCTAGGTACATATTTCCAAAATAAGATACGTTCTCAGGTGCTAAAACGAGTTGAATACCCTTGGAAATTAAAATGGACCCTGGATACAAAATAACTCTCAAATCTCAAAAGCATTAGCCATAAGAGAAGTTTATCAAGCTGTAGTTCTACTAGAAAACGAAATCCTGAAAATCAGGAGGATAACACTTTTTATACAATACAGAAAACAATTTTCTACAACATTTGATGCATACTCATAACATATTTTCCTTATTTTTTATTTTATTTTTTTGAGATAGGATCTTACTCTCTTCCCCAGGCTGGAGTGCAGTGTTGCAGTCATGGCTCACTGCAGCTTCAACTACCTGGACTAAAGAGATCCTTCTGCCTTAACCCCTGAGTAGCTGAAACCACAGCTGCCACTATGCCCAGCTTTTTTTTTTCTTTTTTTTTTTTTTTTTAATTTGAAGAGGTGAGGTCTTACTATGTTGCCAAGGCTGGTCATGAACCCCTGAGGTCAAGCGATCCTCCCACCTCAGCCTCCCAAAGTCCTGGACTTATAGGCACAAGTCACTGCATCCAGCCATATCTTTTAATGACAACATCGCAGTGCAAATTCAATTTTTCCTGGAATTATTTAATGACATTAATTGTTATTGTCCTCACCTACAGGCAATGGGAGTATCTAGTTTTCCCTCTCAAAATGTTCAGGGGATAATATTCAGGATCTTTAATTAATGAGATTCAAGGGCCATCAACTCGGCATCTCTGAAAAGACATAAAAATAACAAGAGAAACAAGAGAAAATAGTCAGGCAACACAAAGGAAAGCTGAAGGTGTCAGTGAAACTTCTCTAACACAATATACTTTAAAGAAATATGTACTTTAACAATCCCATCCATCTGATTTTTTATTGTTAAATGAACATTCTAAGTTGAAGTAGAGCTGAGAAATGGAACTTTAACCCAAATAAAGCATGGCTATCTAGCCGGTTGATTCAAGGGGCCCAATCTACTGATTTCTTCTCAGAACATGAGGCAGAGACCATGCAGTGTTCGAGGTCAGAAGTTTCCAACTGTGCAGTAATTGCAATAAACAAATATTCTTACCAAAAGGCAGATACACTGAAATTGCTAGAGCCAGGACAGTAAATGCATAGAGAAGTGAGTTAAAGAAATTCATTCTAATTGAATGCATTGTACAACTTATCACCACAGACCAAAGTTAATACTTAATATAATTCTCAGAAAGCAGGAGAACATGCAACAATCTGACATGTGCAACTGCATAAACAGCGTAAAATTCAATGCAGTGGAACTATAAAGTAATGAGACTGTTGAGGTGTACATGTGTGTATCTTCAAGTGTATGTTTGTATGAAAATGGAGCAAGAATTAGAAATTTAAATGAGTGTTGTTTCTTTTCCTTTAGAAAAAAAAACATATATAATGCAGTGATATCATACATGTCTTAGTTTAGTCATTATGAGAATTTTTACTTAAAGACCCCCTCAGAGGCAGTTGCTGAGGCATGCCCTAAAATAAAATGTCCACGGGGTCAGCGGTGGGGGCAGGTAACCTAACTAATCTTAGCAGATTGTCTAAAATAAGGAAAACGTGCTGGGGTCAGATAATCTGGAAAGTGAGTACTCCACATATAGAAGACACCTCCACTCTCCACTCAGCCCAGGCTAATTGATGCCATGAGGGCCCTCTATTACCAGACTCTCATTTTTCAAGAGAAGTTAGAAATATTTATTTAATGTAAATTTTCCTGATTTTTAGGTTAGCAATTAATCCAAGTATAAAATTACTTTGCAGACTAAAATGCTTAAGGAAAACAAAACACATCTATGGTTTAGATTCAGCCCAAGATCACTGCTGTATGATCAGTCTATGAATTCCAGTGATAACTCAACACTCAACTCAATACAACTCAACACTGCTTGATTGAAAGCAGTGGCTGGTTGACAAGACAGGAGAAGGAGGTAGTGTTTGCAGTGCTACAGAGAACAGCACATGGAAAATAAATGTAGTGGCAGGGAAGAAGGAAATAAGACTGAGGCACATTTTCAAGGCCAGTAATCTAAATCTAAGATTAGAGTAATAGCAAAATGTTTTTTTGTTGTTGTTGTTGTTTTTGCAGAGGAAGATATACACAATGGAAAATAAATCAAGGATAAGACTAAAGTAATAGAATTAGGTGTAACCATTGTTATTCCTTAGAGTCTTCCAGAGAAAGAGAACCAATAGTATGTAAGAAATGAAAGAGATTTACTTTAGGGAATTGGTTCATGCAATTATGAGCCTTCAAATTCTGCAGGATAGGGAAGCAGGCTGCAAACCCAGGGAAGAATCAATGTTGCAGTTCAGGTCCAAAGGTCTTCTTTTGGCAGAATGTCTTCTTCCCCTGATGAGATCTGTCTTCATTCTGTTAAGGCCTTCTACTGATGGGATGAGGCCCATCCATATCATAGAGGGTGATCTGCTTTACTCAGTCTATCAAATTAAATGTTAATCTCATCCAAAACATGTTTACGGAAACATTCAGAATAATGTTCTGGCTATTGTGGTCCAGCTGATTTGACACATAAAACCAACCATCACAACCCCAAATACAACAAGATCACTGTGTCAAGCTTCCCAAGAGACTACTGGAATAAATAACCTATTCTTCATTCTGTTGTTTGGATAGAAATCTCTAGTGAAATTAAAGTTTGCTTGTTTGCAAGCGACTGCTCCCAAAAGAGGATAAATACTTCTGTGAAATCAAAAGCAAATTATGATTCTATTGTTTTTGTTTTAGAGAATCTTCAAAATATATAAAGATCTTCAAAATGATCCTATTGTTTCTGTTCTAGAGAAATATTGCTTATTTGCAGAATTGTTAATCAAGTAGACAAGAGAGGAAAATTTTAATACCACTCAAAGCATCATAGAATTAAATCATTAAGTAATTTTGTATTGGGGATTTTAGAATTATGTATGGCTATTCATCTTTTTATTTATCTTTTATACAAGATTCGAGCCTGATATTTAAAAGACACAATCAATAAAATATATAAATACTAAACATATATTCTAGAACAGATACATACATTTTAAACACCAATTTGAACAGAACATGATGAAAGTAAAATGTTGGCATGCAAGTCATGAAGAATCACAGAGCTTTTAAGATATTTTGTTCTAAACTTCCTGGAAGCCAGTGCTAGAAAGGTAATGTGAAAATGGTATTTAGTTTCGTTGTGGCTAAGGAGGCAGATTGCGTGACTCACTAGCTAAACAATTTGTTTGTTTCTAGATAAGAACATGGGGGCCGGGCGTGGTGGCTCACGCCTGTAATCCCAGCACTTTGGGAGGCCGAGACGGGCGGATCACGAGGTCAGGAGATCGAGACCATCCTGGCTAACAAGGTGAAACCTCCGTCTCTACTAAAAAACACAAAAAAACCAGCCCGGCGAGGTGGCGGGCGCCTGTAGTCCCAGCTACTCGGAAGGCGGAGGCAGGAGAATGGAGTGAACCCGGGAGGCGGAGCTTGCAGTGAGCTGAGATCGGGCCACTGCACTCCAGCCTGGGCAACAGAGCCAGACTCCGTCTAAAAAAAAAAAAAAAAAAAAAAAAAAAAAAAAAAGAACATGGGTACATAACACATAAACTCCAGGATGATGATAGGTACTAATGCAGGACGTACGCATTCCTGACTTCCATTTAGTAACTATTTAAGGATCACCATGAACGTTTACTTATTTGAAATATTACTTCATTTCTTTGAACATAGAATTTCTTTGTCCCCAGGATATCAATCAAGCCAGCATACAATACCTGATGTTCATGCCTCATAGAAATTCAGACAAATAAGTCTACGAATAAACCTATCCAAGTTTATCCATGTTGTAGCATGTACTAGAATTTCATTCCTTTTCAAGGCTAAATCATCTTCTATTGTGTCTAAGATACCACTTTGCTCATCTATTTAACAGCTGATAGATATTTAGGTTGTTTCCACTTGTGGGCTATTGTGAATAATGATGATGTGAACATTGGTGTACAAGTATCTGTTTGAGTCTTTGTTTTCAATTTTTGGATATATACTGAGAAATGAAATTGCTGGATCATATGATAATCTCATGTTAAAATCTTTGAGGAATCACCAAGCTGTTTTTCATAGCAGTTGCACCAGTTTAAATTCCCACGAAAAAGAAAACAAGAGGGTCAATTTTTCCAAAATTTTCACTTTCTTTCTTTCTTTTTCTTTTTTTAATAGTAGCTATCCTAATGTTTTCTAAATGATACCTCAGTTTGGTTTTAATTTGCATTTTTTAATGATTCAAGGTATTGAACATATTTTCATGTGCTTATTAGCCCTATATGTTTTACTTGGAGAAATATCTATTCAAACCCATTGCTCATTTTTGAGTTGCTTGTTCTGCTTGTTCTTGTTGTTGTAGAGACCCTGTATATATTTTGTATATTATCCCTTATTAAATCTATAATGTGAAAATATTTTCTCATTTTATGGATTTTTTAAAACTCTTCTGATAGTTTCTTTTGGCAACAAAAAAATGATAATTTTAATGAAGTCCACTTTATCTATTTTTCTTTTTGTTGCCTGTGTGTTTGGTGTTTATCCAATAAATCATCAGTTATTCCAATGACATGAAGCTTTTACCATGTTTTCTTCTAAGCGTTTTGTCGTCTTAGTTGTTACTTTTATGTCTTTGAATTTTGTGTCGATTTTTTATATGGTATACAGTGAGTTAACCTTCATTCTCTTGTACATGGATATCCAGTTTTACTAGCTCTATCTGTTAGAATGACTACCCTTTCTTCATTCAATGGTCTTGGAACCATGGTTCAAAATCATTTGACCATTTACACAAACGTTTATTTTGTGGCTCTCTTTTCTATTTAATTGGCCAAAATGTCTATTTTTATGACAGTACCACATTGTTTTGATTACTACAGCTTTTAAATAGGTTGTGAAGTTGAGAAGCGTGAGTCTTCCATCTTGATCCTTCCTTTTCAAAATTGTTTTTGCTATAAGGGTTTGCTCGAGATTCCAAATACATTTTAGAATTATTTTTCTATTTCTGCTAAAGCACCGTTGTGGTTTTGATAGCGATTGCATTGAACTGTAGAAAGCTTTGGATGGTATTGTTATGTTATCAATATAAAGTCTTCCAATCCATAAACATGAAATATGTCTCCATTTATTTATGTCTTCTGAAAATTATTTCAGCAAACTTTTGTAGTTTTCAGTGTGCAATTCTTTTGCCATTTTTGTTATGCTTATCATTCTCTTTGATTTATTGTAAGTACATTTTTTTCTTTATTTTCTTTTTGGTAGCTTATTGTTAGTATATGGAAACAACTGATTTTTGTGTATTGATTCTGTATCTCATAAGGTTGGGGAATTTATTTATTAATTCTAATAAATGTGTGTATACATAATTTTTAGAGTTTTTTACATATAAGATTATGTCATCTGTGAACAGGAACATTTTGACATCTTCTTTTCCAATATGGATATGTTTTATCTCTTTTTCTTGCTATTTCTAAGACCTTTCAGTGTTATGCTGAGTAGACGTGGGAAATGTGGGCACCCTTGTCTCGTTCCTGATCATAATGGGGGACATCTTTCATCTCTCAGCAGTTACTATGATGTTAGTTGTGGGTTTTTCATGTACTGACTTTATTGTATTGAGTGGTTTACTTGCTTTTAGTGTATTTAGTATTTTTATCATGAAAGGGTGTTAAATTTTTCAGAATACTTTTTTGCCTCTGGAGAGGTAATCATTTTCCCTTTGTTTTAATAATGTGGTTTATTATATCAATTAATTTTCATATCTTAAAACTTCCTTACAATCCAAGAATAAATTCCACTTGCTCATGGTATACAATCCTTTCAGTATGTTGTCAAATTTGCTAGTATTTTGTTGAAGATTTTTGTATCAGTACTCATAAAGGATAGTGATCTATGGTTTTTTCTACTTGTAGAAATTCTTTCTGATTTTGGTATAGGGGTAATGTTGGTCTCAGCAAATAAGTTAGGAAGAATTTCCTCTTCTTCAATTTTTTGAGTGCTTAAGAAGCATTGTTGTTTGTTCTTTTATGTGTTTGGTAACATTTACCATTGAAGCATCTGGTGGAAGGCTTTCTTTTTTGGGAAAATTTTCAATGACTGTTTCAATCTACTTACTAATTAAAGGTCTATTCAGGTTTTCTACTAATCATAATTCAGTCTTGGGAGACAGTGTGTTTCTAGAAAGCTGTTCGTTTCATCTAGGTTATCCAAATTGTTGGCATACAGTTGTTCATAGTATTAATTTATTTATGTAAAGTCTGAAGTAATATCCCAAATTTTATGTTTGATTTATTAATTTGAATCTCCCTCTTATACTCTAAACGATCTAATGATTTGTTAATTTTCTTTATATTTTCCAAAAAAAAATTTTGGCTTTATCAGATTGAATCCATTGTCTTTCTAGTCTATTTATCTCTGTACGAATCTTTATTACTTCCTTTGCTAGTTTAGTTTTAATTGGTTCTTTACCTAGTTGTCTAAGTTGCAGTTAGATTCTTGATTTGACATTTTTTCTAAATGTACAGTTTTACAGCTATATCTTTCCCTCTTAGCACTGCTTTCACTGCATTCCTTAAGTTTTGGCATGTCGTGTTTTTATTTTTATTTTCCCAGCAGTACTTCCCAATTGTACTTGTGATTTCTTTTTTGACTCATTGGTTGTTTGTGTTGTTTAGTTTCCATTTATTTGTGTATTTTTCAGTTTTCTTTCCGTTATTTATTTTTAGTTTCATCCTATTGTGATTGAAAAAAATACATGTTTTTAATATTCATAAATTTATTAAGACTGGTCCTGTGGCTTAAAACCTAGTCTATTCTGAGGAATGTTTTATATTCACTTGAGAAAAATATGTATTCTGCTGGTACTGGGTCAAGTTTTCTATATATCTGTGTTAGGCCCAATTACTTTAAAGTGTTGTCTAAGTCTTCTACTATAAATCTTCTTTCTAGATGTTCTATTCAATATTGAAATTGAAGACTTGAAGGTTCCAGCTATTATTATGTCTATTTCTCCTTTCAATTATAGTCTCATTTGTTTCATATATTTTGGAACTCTTATATGTGGTAAATATTTGTTTATAATTGTTGTATCTTCTTGGTTAATTGACTCTCCTATTAATATATAATGTGCTTTTTAAAACTGTCTTGTAACAGTTTTTAGTTAAAGTCCATTTTGTCTGCAATTATTATAGTATAGCCATCCTGCTTTGCATGAAATATGTTTTGATTACTATTTGCATGAAATGTTTTCTCATATTTTCACTTTCAATCTATTTGTCTACTTAACACCAAAGTGTGATACTCATAGAAGGTAGTATACAGCTGGACTCTGTGTTTTTATTAAGATTGCACACTTCTGTCTTATAACTGAAGAGCTTAATCCATTTCCATTTAATGTAATTACCAAGAAAGAAGAATTTAGTTCTGCCATTTGTTATTTGTTTTCTGTATGTTCTTTAGTTTTTTTTTGCTCCTCATTTCCTTCATTATATCTGATTTTGTATTTAGTTGAGATTTTAGAGTGACACATTTTGTTTACCTTTTTTTGTTTTGTATATGCTATAGAATTTTTCTGATTAACATAGAGATTAAATAAAATAAGAATTTAAAATAATGTATTTTTAATCAATCACCACTTAACTCCAATTATATACAAAAATTCTATTCCTATATATTTATATCCCTTTTTATATCATTTATGTCAAAAATTGTATCTTTATACATTAATGCCCAATAGCATAGATTTATAATTGTTTTTATATGTTTATAGGTTAAATAACATAGAAAGTTCTAAGTTGAATTAAAAAGAAAAATTATAATGATATTTGGTTTAATATTTGCCATGTATTTACAGTTACCAAAGAACTTTGTGAATTCGAATTACTGTCTGGCATTCCCTCATTTCAACTTAGAGGAATTCCTTTAGTCTTTCCTGTAGGTTAAATCTAGTGGTGGCAAACTCTCTCAGCTTTTGTTTTCTAGAGATGTCTTAATGTTTTCCCCATTTTTGAAGGACATATTTGCCGGATACAAATTTTTTATTTTCTCTAGCACTTTAAATATATAATTGCACTACCTTCTGGTTGTGGTTCTAAGGTTGTTGAGAAATTTGCTGGTAATCTAATGATTTCTCTTGTGAGTGAGTTGCTCCTCTCTTGTTACTTTCAGGATTCTCTTTGCCTTTGGCTTTTTGTAATGGGTTGATTAAATGCATCCCAGTGTTGATTCTCTCTTTATCCTCCTTGAAGTTTGATGAGCTTCTTAAGATTTGCAGATTCATGTCTTTCTTCAAATTTCAGAAGTTTTAGCTATTATTTCCTTAAATAGTCTTTCGACACCTCCTTCTCTTTTCAAGATTTCTTAAGTGTGTAGCTAGTCCGCTTAATGGCATCTCACAAGTCTTGTAGGCTCTGTTCGTGTTTCTTCAGTCATTTCTCTTTTTTTAAACTCATACTCATTATTTAATTTTTTCTTTCTCCAGGTTCTCTGTTTTTCTTTTTGTCTGTTTAAATTTTTCATTAAACCCTCTAGTGAATATTTCACTTCAATTGTTTTATTTTTCTGCTCCAGATTTTCCTTATGATGTCTTTTCCTAATTTCTACCTCTGTTGTATTCTTATTTTGTTCATTTATTATTTTTCTGATTTTCTTAGTTCTTTGCACATATTTTTCCCATAACTCTTTTAGAATATTTGAGACAAACAATTTAAAATATTTGTCTACTCACTTTAATATCTGGGCATTGGTAAGATTGGTTTGTATTTACTTATTTTGTTCTATTGTATTACCTGTGTTTTTCTTTGCATGACTTACAAACTCTGTTGAAACTTGAGCATTTAACTATTACAGTGTAGTAATTCTGGAAATAAGATTCTCCTCTTTTTTAAAGGTTTTATGTATGTATGTATGCATGCATGCATGTCTATATGTCTGTATACATATTTTATAAAAACTGTAGTATTCCTTTTGTTTTGAGACTTTTCCAAACTTCCTTTTGCAAAGACTGTGACTTGTTGAATATGATATCCAAAACCTCTCTTCTTGTGGCTCATGTTCAGCTAGTGTTCAGATAGAGATTTTCAGGAATGCTAGGAGTTAAAACAAAACAAAACAAAAAATAAACCTAGAAAAATAAAGAACAGCAACCATTCCCATTCTGTCTGGGGCACTCCAACAACACTTAGATAGATAGGTTTTATCCGGGCCTAGGATTCAACTAAAGGTGAAAGTTTAAGTTCTCAGCACTTTGTGTGGCTGCTTTTTAATGTCTAAATTTCCAAAAGAGTTTTATTCTAGTTTCTCCTCTAGCTCTAAGATGTCCTATTGCATACATCTCCACCTGGAATCATTTGTCCCCGGCATCTGTATCACCTTTTAGCTTTGGTGACATGCCTGCTGTTTTTCCTGGTTGAGTTAGGCAGAGATCATCATTTTGCTTCAACACTTTAGATATCCTCCAGTCTGATTAGAACACATTTACACAGTAATTTGCAAATAAGACCTGTTCTGTTTCCTCTGATTCAAGGGGGAAACAGTAGCCAGCTGCTACTGCTCAAGACTACAGTTGCTGCCACACGGAGCAGGATGTAGAGCAGGGGTGAGTAAAAATGCCACAACACTTTATGACTGTTTTGTAAACAGCTTTGTCTTGACTGAAAATTTACTTGGATGCTATAAACCTTTGGCTATTTTCCAGACCTCTTACAAAGTTTGTTCAGTTAGTTTCTGGTAGTTTAATCAGGGGAGGAAGGACCGCTTAGTGCTCCAAGTCTTAGGGAGCTTCGTGCTCCTAGTCTGCCATTTTGCTGATATCTCTTCCCTTATATCTCTTTTTTTGTTTTGTTCTGTTTTGTTTTTTGAGACGGAGTCTCACTCTGTGGCCCAGGCTGGGGTGCAGTGGCCGGATCTCAGCTCACTGCAAGCTCCGCCTCCCGGGTTTACGCCATTCTCCTGCCTCAGCCTCCTGAGTAGCTGGGACTACAAGCGCCCGCCACCTCGCCCGGCTAGTTTTTTGTATTTTTTTTAGTAGAGACGGGGTTTCACCGTGTTAGCCAGGATGGTCTCGATCTCCTGACCTCGTGATCCGCCCGTCTCGGCCTCCCAAAGTGCTGGGATTACAGGCTTGAGCCACCGCGCCCGGCCCTTATACCTATTTTTTAAAACATTTTTCTAAAAGGCTTGTTTGGATTAGTGGATGAGAGCATGTCAAAATTATTATTTTTTGATTACCAGTAACACTCCACATGTTCCATAACTTTACCAAGGAGATACATTTTTTATTTTGTAAGTATTTTGTTTCTTGAACGTGCCACTTTATATATTGAAGGTTTTGAATTTGGATAAGTTTTATAGGGTAAATATATTAGTCATTGTTATTATATTTTCTGAGATACTCAGAAAACATTTACAAGTGAGGGAACTCATATTGTCTGAAATTTATTATATAAAAAATAAAAAATAATCAATAGCTGATTACAATGTAGGATATATTTGTTATCCTGAGATTCTAATAATTTCAGGAAATACTTCCAGACTACCTTATATAAATTTTCAAGTTTTCTTTTTTCCATCCTAAAGAATGTTAAACTTTGGTTTTGTCTCTGTGTTCTAATTTCCCCCATTCTTTTACTGAAAAATGTAAAATGTATTTCTACATTTTTATTTCTAAAAAGTGTATTTCTAAAAAGTGTTAGTGCATTTGCATGTTTATTGTTTTCTCCTCTCCATTCATTACAAATGCATGTATTATTTTTAGGCAAGCAGCATTGGCTATTGCCGAGGTTGATAAATCATATTGCTCAGTAGCACTGGGCAAGATTTGCTGCCTAGCTTACTGACCTCCCAGTTGAATCACTTTTTCTAATATCCTGAGTTAGGAGATTTTAAATCTTGCCATTTCAACCTTTTCATTCATTAAGACACTGCTCATTCAATTTTATATTAACTTTCCATAGTGTTTATATTCCCTGCCAGTTGTATAAACAAAGAGGATGTTTTGGAGACCCTGAGAAGTTTGGAATTATTAACAATTTGAAAAATGTCCTGATCAGACAAATTTGGAAAAAAGGAAGAACAAAGAAATGAATGCTTTTAACATGTTAGCAGTAGTCAGACCCACAGCCCATACACACCAAGGGTTTCAGGGATGGGAACATAGAGATATGTCTGATCAGAAATAAATGTCCTCATGGTATGATTCTTATAATTATCTTAATAACATAAGTGCTTGATGATGTATTCTTATTTGTTTCATGTGTTTCTTACTGAATTTCCCTCTCCTTCAGCAGCTTGTCTTTTTCTACCACCACCATCAAGTCATAAAAACCTAGACTTTGAGCAAATCCAACAAGAGTCTCCTATCACTTACTGAAGACATAACAAAATACTAGATTCCCAATATGTGTTTCACAAATATTAATTTTGAATTTAAGTAAAGATAGGTAGGAATTAATGGGAAACTGAAAATTATAATATACTTTTCTTCGATAATGTTATATTAATACCTAACATCCACATTTTCAAAAAAATGTGTATTTCATAACAGATTTTGATATGCATTACATAATTTTCATCCCCATAATAGCTCTGTGTAGTAGATGCTACTAATGTTTTTAATTATAATTATTATGCATGGTTAAGGTTAGTGAGTTCCTGTGTTGGACCAATGTTTAGCAGCTCATAAATTTCAGAGCCAGTCCTCAAACCGTATCTTCTAAGTTCATACCTTTAAAGAAAAAAGCAGCATAGGAACCTGATAGATGATATTAGACAGACAATCTGAGATCGAAATCTTGCTCACAGAATACTGGCAGTAGCTGTATCTGTAATAATTAATAATTTCTATAAGAAATGCCATTCTATGCCCCTGTTATCATTTAATGGGTTTTGAGTATAAAATATTTTGACTATAAGAAAATCATAAATACATAAATATTAAAGGACAGTGGGATGAATAAGATAAAGAAATAAACTTTAATATTTTAATCAAAATTTAGAAATTTTATAATTAAGGTGGCCATCATTTCTGACAGAATGTGAAAATGAGCTTTTTACTGAGATAAATGGCAAGATAGATAACACTGTGGTATCCAATTTGAAGTGGCAGTAGATTTTGTAAGCTACTTGGGACTTATTGTGACAATTTTTTTTTTTCCTGTAAATGACAAAGCTACAGAAACATAAAAGAAAGGCAATATCTAAGTAAAACAAAGTAAAATATTTAGTAGACACAGTCCATTGCCCTCCATGAAATATTTATATGCAGAACAAGTTTCCCTAGTTGACTCTTAAAGACTTATTTGTAGAGTATACTATTTTTAATGCTCTTATTTCATCTATTACAACTTGGAACTTGCTACACAGGTCAAAACGGCAACATTGTGTGCTTCAGTTTTTCTCTTTATTACCACCTCAGAAGATAATAAACTATGGAGTTTATGATTATCATATCTATCAGCCCTTTGCTTAAAAATTTTCCTTGTGGAAAGAAAAAGAATAATCACAGTTATATTTTTACAAAAATGTGTACATATTTATCTTAAAGCTTATGAAACAATACTGGCAATATGCATACATGAGACAGCTCTGATCTCTTAAAATGCAATTCTTCCTTGTCTGTTTACTGTTTAAATAGATTTGCTAGTTTCATTTGCAATTTCTAAAACTTGCAGACCCTTCACGGTTATATCTGACACTTCCACATTTAGAGTCTGTAACATGTTAAGAATATTTATTCATTCTGGATTAAAAACGTGGTAAAATACGATAAATCTTGTTAAAACTTTCTCTATCCATCCCCACAAGGGCACATAACCTCATTCGATACACTTAATGGTTTATCATTAATATTCTACCTACCTTGAAATAACAATTAGCAGTTATCAAAAAAGATTATTATAAGTTAACACATATTTTATATGTATATTTTATCCTTTTCCACAAAGTTTGTAACAAATTTGTCTCCACAAAACAACTCTATAGGAAACAGAAAAAGTATCTCAATTTCCATTTGATACATACAGAAACTGAGGCTATGAAAAGGAGCCAGGCTTGTGGTAAATCTTATAACAGACATCCTGATATATAGTTCAATGTATGACAATTAGCTTATATATAATCTATTGGAATGGTGAAGGAGGGTCAGACACTGTGGCTCACACCTGTAATCCCAGCATTTTGGGAGGCCAAGGTGGGCGGATCACCTGAGGTCAGGAGTTCAAGACCAGCCTGGCCAACATGGTGAAACTCTGTCTCTACTAAAAATACAAAAGTTAGCTGAGCGTGCTGTCAGGCACCTGTAATCCCAGCTACTCGGGAGGCTGAGCCAGGAGAATCAGTTGAACCCAGGAGGTGGAGGTTGCAGTGAGCTGAGATCGCACTACTGCATTCCAGCCTGGGTGACAGAGTAAGACTCCATTTCAAATAATAATAATAATAATAATAATAATAATAATAATAATAATAATGGTGTAGAAGGTGGAAAAGAGTGAGGAAGAGACAAAGAAAAGTACTGATAGTACAAATACTGGAAAGGATGAAGAGATGATGAGAATTAATTGGAACTGTCATTTCCTGGTGAGAATGCAAAATGTTACAGCCAATCTAGAAACAGCTGAAATTTTTTATAATGTTCGACATACATTTACCATATAACTCAACAAACCCACTCTTGGGTATTTACCCAAGAGAAATGGCAGCTTACATTCATACAAAAACCTGTATGGAATGCTTACAGTAACTCTATTCATACTCATACCAAACTACAAATAACCCACATGGCAGTCAATGGTAAACTGGATTGCATCTATACAATGGAATACTAAGGAACAGAATAAGAATAAGAATGAACTAGAGTATTGAGATATACGACAACTTAAAGATATTATGATGAATGAGAGTCAGTTTCAAAAGTTACATGCTGTATCCTTTCCATTATATGATTTTCTCAAAAAGACAATACTAGAGTGATGGAAAAAAGATCAGTAGGTTTTGAAAGTTATGAGTGGAAGACATAATACAACTAGTAAGGGATTATAAGGAGTTTTTTAAACTGATGGTACTGTTTTGGTTTCTGATTGTCATGGGGCTACATGAATCTATGAGTGTGTTGAAATTCATCAAAGTCTTACTTTTTGATTTACAAAAAAAGTTTTACTGGAAGGCAATTTAAAACTAAAGTTTAAAAATAAATATTTTTTAAAAAGCTACATATAGAAGGTATAGGTCAAAGTAAATTTAAGTGATCTTCCAGTATTCTTTGACAGAGCAAATAGCATCTACAAGACAAAGAAAAACTTGAAGATTTGAGATTTAAAAAATGGTAAATGAAGATAATGCAATGAAATACAATGAAACGTTCAGAGTATTGTTTTTAAGCACAGCCATTTTCCCTACCTTATGTGACCCCAAATGTATGTTTTCTCTTTAGATGGCTGTCAAAATAGGTGTTATATCCTCAAAATAGGCTACATTTAAAGGGACTATCTCTTTACTTTTTGATCAGAATTGATCAGTTTTTAGAGAATTTTATATTGTCATTAATCATTAGGGGAAAAGCTAAAACTAATTTTTTTCAAAGATGGTTCAAAATAAGACTATGGACTGATTAAAGAGGAATTAAGTTCTGCTCTTATTTCTAGGATTCTGAAATTCACAGCAGTTGCCCATAAATATCGAAGGCAGATTCTTGAATTCCTCAGGGGTTTCATTTCACAGTTTTATATTATTTCTGATTAACATGCTAATGAAGAGTGAACTAATTCAATAGTAATATGTTAACATTCAGAAAGCAAGCTGATAATATGCTGTAGATAAATTCAGATTTCATTTAAGCTATTTCTTTTCTATCAGATTATTTTGGGTCATCAAATTCAGATAGAAGTTGTTTTATTTATGGCTTTCAAATTATAGTTTTTAAACAGAAATAATTAGAGTAAAGAAGATCTGCATAATAGTATTGGGGACTCAATAACATAGATATTGAATGAATAGTTTTTCTAATAAATGATAGAAAAAAAGACTTGTGGTTGGGTGTGGTGGCTCACGCCTGGGTGGGCAGATTGCTTGAGCCTGGGAGTTCAAGACTGGCCTGGGCAACATAGTGAGGCCCCATTTCTACAAAATATATATAAGATCAGCTGGATGTGGTGGTGCTCACCTGTAGTACCAGCTACTCAGGAGGGTGAGGTGAGAGGATCACTTGAGCCCAGGAGGCGGAGGTTGCAGTGAGCCATGATTATGCCACTGCACTGTAGCCTGGGTGACAGAGTGAGACCCTGTCTCAACAACAACAACAACAACAACAAATGAAGAAAAAATCTCCCTCAACACCGCCTCTCAAATTTCTTTGGATTTAACAGCTTTATTGAGATATTATATATATGTGTGTGTGTGTGTGTATATATATATACACAATTTTTCTATTAAAATGTTAAGTATAAAATTCAATAGATTATAGCATATTTATAGATTTATGCCACCATCAGTATAATCTAATTTTAGAATATTTTCATCACTACAAAAGTAGTATCACACCCATTTGCAGTTACTCTCCATTCCCCGCTCTGAACCCCACCTTTAGGCAATCATTAAATAGCTTTCCATCTCTATAGATTGGTTTATTGCAGACATTTCATAAAGATTGAATCACACCATATATGACCTATTGTGACTTGTTATTTAACTTATTGTTATGTTTTTGAAGTGTATACATGTTATAAAATGTATCAGTTCTTGTTTATGGCTGAACAATATTCTAGATCTGAAAGTATGACATTTTCTTTATACATTTATTGGTTAATAGACATTTGGGCTGTCTTCACATTTTGTCTATTAAAAAATTTTTTTTTATTTATATTTTTTGAGACAGAGTCTCACTCTGTCGCCCAGGTTGGATTGCAGTGGCACGATCTCAGCCCACTGCAACCTCCGCCCCCCTGGTTTAAGTGATTCCCCTGCCTCAGCCTCCCAAGTAGCTGGGATTACAGGTGCCTGCCACCATGCCTGGCTAATTTTTGTATTTTTAGTAGAGATGGAGTTTCATGATGTTGGCCAGGCTGGTCTCAAACTCCTGACCTTGTGATCTACTCGCCTCGGCGTCCCAAAGTGCTGGGATCACATGCGTGAGCCACCACAACCAGCCACATTTTGTCTATTTTTAATAATGCTATAAAATTCACTTACACACTTTGTGTGAACCTATGTTTTCACTCTCTTGGGTAGATACCTAGGATTGAAATTTTCGAGTCTTATTGCAGCTCTGTTGAACAGTTTAGAAAAATGTCCAACTATTTCCCAATGTGGATATATCATTCTACATAGCCACCAGAAAATTATAAGACTTAAAATTTTTCCATATCTTGCCAACACATTATTTTCTATTTATTATTGTAGCCATTTACTGGGTCTAAAGTGGTATCTCATTGTGGTTTTGATTTGTACTTTCTTGGTGACTGATCCTGTTGAAAATCATTTCATGTGCTTATTGGTTGTTTATGTATGGCAATCCTATGCCCATTTTAAAATTAGGTGATACATTTTTATATTTTGGGGGTGTAAGTGTTCTTTATATATTCCAGATTTAAATTGCTTATCACATAAATGAGTTTTATATATTTTCTCTCAGTCTGTGAATTGAGTGTTGACTTCCTCAATGCTGTGTACCAAAGAACACAAAGGTTTTCAATTTTGATAATCAAGAAACAACTTCAGATGCATGCAGAACATGTACACTACTAGGGGCATGTAAATAATAGCATTTATTGCTAGTTTGTAGTATGTTGAATCACAAAAACAAATGTGTCTTCTTTAACATAAGTTATGCACTTACTTAAAGTAGTGCACCCTCCCACAATGTTGGATTGCTGCTGATAAGGAAACGGTAGTGATAACATTTTGGTCTTACTTTCTGGCAGTTGTAGTTTGTGCTTATAAGGCTCTGAGTTTATCTTACTGTGATTCCTGAAATCAGGAGATGGCCAGGGAACATATAAAAATACTGACAACTCTTTAAGGAACTCCAGTTCTGTCTTTCTGAGGTGCATGATAAGATTGCACTTCCACATTCTTTCCAAACTTTGCCCATGTAACATCAGTAGAAGGGCAACAGTATTTCAACAGTAGTTGTTGACAAGGATCACCATTTCTCTTTTTTTCCATGGAGACAGGCAATGTTCCAGAGAGGGACTGCTCCAGCATCCTAGCTTGTAGAAAAAAGACAGCATAGAAAACAGAACCCTGGTTATTTTCAGAGGATGTGGTACATAAATATGAAATAACCCTTTGTTGTGTCAAAAAACTAAAATGCCATGGCTGTTTGTTTCTGCAGCATAACCTAGCTTCCTCAACATGGCAATCACAAAATTTACTAAGTATATGTGTCCTGTGGTCATAGATCATCTATTTCTTAAAATTACGTAGATATTTTATCTATATTTTGGATGTAGTGTGGCCAGAATTGGTGGATTCTTGGTCTCGGACCATCGCGGTGAGTGTTACAGCTCTTAAAGATGGTGTGTCCGGAGTTCGTTCCTTCAGATGTTCAGACGTGTTCACAGTTTCTTCCTTCTGGTGGATTTGTGGTCTGGCTGGCTTCAGGAGTGAAACTGCAGACTTTCGCAGTGAATGTTATAGCTCGTAAAAGCAGCGTAGACCCAAACAGTGAGCAGCAGGAAGATTTATTGTAAAGAGTGAAAGGAAAAACTTCCACCCTGCGTAATGCGACACCAGCCAGTTGCCACTGGCTAGTGCAGGCAGCTTGCTTTTCTTTCTTTATCTGGCCCCACCCACACCCTGCTGATTGGTCCATTTTACAGTGAGCTGATTGGTCCTTTTTACTGAGAGCTGATTGGTCCGTTTTGACAGGGTGCTGATTGGTGCATTTACAATCCCTGAGCTAGACACAAGAGTGCTGATTGTTGCATTTACAATCCTCTAACTAGACATAAACGTTCTCCAAGTCCCCACTACATTAGCTAGACAGAGAGTGCTAGACAGAAGAGTTCTCCAAGTCCCCACTAGGTTAGCTAGCTAGAGTACTGATTGGTGTGTTTACAAACCTTGAGCTAGACACAGAGTACTGAGTGGTGTATTTACAAACCCTGAGCTAGACACAGAGTGCTGATTGGTGCGTTTACAATCCTTTAGCTAGACACAGAGTGCTAGACAGAAAAGTTCTCCAAGTCACCACTAGGTTAGCTAGATACAAAGTACTGATTGGTGTGTTTACAAACCTTGAGCTAGACACAGAGTACCAATTGGTGTATTTACAAACCCTGAGCTAGACCTAGAGTGCTGATTGGTGCATTTACAATCCCTGAGCTAGATACAGAGTGCTGATTGGTGCATTTGCAATGCTTTAGCTAGACACAGAGCGCTACACAGAAAAGTTTTCCAAGTCCTCACTAGGTTAGCTAGATACAGAGTACTGATTGGTGTATTTACAAACCTTGAACTAGACACAGAGTGCTAGACAGGTTCTCCAAGTCCCCCCTAGGTTAGCTAGATACAGAGTCCTAATTGGTGTATTTACAAACCTGGAGCTAGACACAGGGTGCTGATTGGTGTAGTTACAGTCCCTTAGCGAGACATAAAAAGGTTCTCCAAGTCCCCACTAGACTCAGGAGCTCAGCTGGCTTCACCCAGTGGATCCCGCATTGGGGCTGCAGGCAGAGCTGCCCTCGGGTCCTAGGCCCTGCGCCCGCACTCCTCAGCCCTTGGGCAGTCCATGGGACCAGGCCCCCCGGCACAGGGGGCGGAGCTCGTCTGGGAGGGGCCGCTCAGGAGCCCACGGCGGAGGACGGGGGAGGAGGAAGGGGGAGACTCCAGCAAGGCGGGCTGCAGGTCCTGAGGCACGCTCTGCCAGGAGGCAGCTGAGGCCCGGCCCCGCTGAGGCCTGGGCGAGAATTCCAGCGCAGAGCCCGCGGGCCGGCACTGCTGGGGGACCCTGCACACCCTCCGCAGCTGCTGGCTCGGGTGCTAAGCACTTCACTGCCCGGGGCCGTGGCGCCAGCCGGCCGCTCCCATCGCGGGGCCTCGCGGAGACCACGCCTATCCGGAAGTCGCGCAGGCGCGCGAGGGCCTGGCGCAGCCCGTGCTTCCCGCCCCAGCCTCTCCCGCCACACCTGCCTGCAAGCAGAGGGAGCTGGCTCTGGCCTCGGCCGGTCGAGAGACGGGCTTCCACAGTGCAGCGGCGGGCTGAAGGGCTCCTCAAGCGCCGCCAGAGTGGGCGCCGAGGACGAGGAGGCGCCGAGAACCAGCGAAGACTGGGAGGGCTGCCAGCACGCTGTCACCTCTCAGTAACATAGTGTATTACTATAGATATAGTAGTTTGGCAGTTACTAAAATTCATAATCCTTAGTTGGGATCTACAGCCATTTCTGTCTGAATTCAAAGCTTCTACTCATCCCCCAAAATCTTGCTTTCTGGACCTGTAAGTACTTGTGAAAAATATTGGTGACGTTTAGAATTGGAATTGGAAATTTAAATAGTACTAAGTTTATTTTATCTTCCATTGCCTCCTCAAATAATACTTCTGTACAAAATATATAATTAATTTGAATCCACAGATTTACAAAATTGAATTTTGCAATCAATATGGTACAGTCATGACCCTCTATCTAGAAAACAAAACCAAGAAAATGAAATAATTTTCTCTTGCCTCTTTCTTGGAGAGAAGAGTATGTTTACATTTATTAGAAAGTCTTATTTGAGTTGTCCTTTATAAAAAATATAGATTTATTTTTAAAATCTATATACATTGAATAGGAGATATAATAATCATAACCGACTATAACCTACCATTTCGGGGACTTGACATTATACAAGTTTGTGCAGCTCTGGCTCCTTGCATCAAAGGATATATATTTGAAAACAATTTCTACACAGCAATTATTTGACAGGATTTATCAAAGTAAATTTTACAAAAACAAAAACCAATCAAAAACCACATAAAGATCTTTCTTAAATGTGAATTTCATATTGGACTTCTGAATGTAGGCTTCTTTTTTTTTTTTTTTGGCATTTCTCCCTTTGTATTTGTAAAGCTGTCCTGTAGCTCCCTTATTTCCTGTTTATTTGGTTACATCTTACTTCCCTAACTAGTGAGCGGACAAGCAACGTCACTGACACAGTCATCAGTGTATCCTCCAAAGAACATAGATCAGTAACTGGCATCACATTCATGATAAAGATAAGCTTTGGTATAATGCATTTTCATTTTTTAATGGGAACTGATATATTGTGGAGAGAATATGGACTTAGTAATCAGGAAGAACTGGGTTTGAAAACTGGCCCTGCCATGTATTAGGTGTGTCACTGTAGGAAGGGTTGTGTAAGCCCTTTTCTTGATCTGTAAAATGGGGATACTAGCATTTGGCATGATAGGCTGTTTTGAGGATTAAAACAAATGATGTTTTAAAGTAGCCCATTCAGTAATTGAGATTTTACATTTTACAAATGAAAGAATAAAGCTCAGAGAAGTAAAGGTCATGCAACTTGTTATTGCAAAGTCAGGAGACTTAATTTCTAATCTTCTTTATAAGATTATGTCTTGCTGTTCATATAACCCTGCCGCCTTTCCTCAAGGGAAAGTCAATCTCTTTTGCCCTGAAAATTCAAATTTATGCATACTCTGACCTACAGAACCCTTATTTTAAGATGTCAGTTAGATAACACATTCTGTTACATGATTTAATTAATATCTGAGGTCCAAGAATTTGTAGTTTGAATTATGCTTCATTGTTATAAGGTGATCATATGATCCAAATATGGCCTATCTGGTTTAAGACATGGAGCTTTCAAGAGTGAAAGATGATGAAACAAATACTAAACCAGTTAAAATACCTGGACAAGAGCAAAACCGAACTGTTCCAAGGAAGCTAGGACATATAATTATCCTATGTACAGGATAATTATAATAAAATTGAAGTGGCAGCCTTAGAAATAGGTTAATTACCTCAACTTTAAGTAAGCCTAATAGTATCTAATTTGAGTGGAAAATGAGAAAAAGAGACATTAATGAGTTATTAACTAGTAGTTAAGATCATTATTATGGTACTCGTGAAACTTCCCAGCTAAAATATCTGAAAATATGGCCAACTATGGCAATACAAGAGCAATGTTTGTGTCAACTGCTCAGAAACAAATGAGCAAGCTCTTTTCTCACATTGTACAAATGAAGCCTGCAATGTATTTTCAACATACGGAGGTGTATTTTCTGACATCAGCGGCTGAGAAGAGTGCATGTGTGAGTTGGGGAGACCCCCTTGTTTTGAACAGATTAGCAAAAAATTCATCTTAGTCCCCTTCAAGTTTCCAAAGCTTACAATGGGTTTCTAAAATGACTGCCTAGCTCATTACTTCTCTATAGTTAAAAGAAAAGCACATCCATGCTTGTTAATGTTTGGTTTTTACAGGACATATGTGCTCATGTGCTCAATAGCATGCCCAGATTTGCATTGAGGATGAGTTTTCTGGGCCTCTTCTAGTAACATATGTAGTTATTATTGACTTTTTCATGGCCAAAAAACAAAACCAAAAATATTTTGAAAGTCAAATAGCTCAGATATAAATCTTTGAGATTAAAAAATCTCAAAACTTCTATATAACATTCAGGATTAATAATCTAAAATAATTATCATCTCAAAATTACATTACCAAGTTTAATTAATGAACAGAGGCATATCTACCATTGGGCATTATATATAATTTTATGGATAATAAATGGATAGAGTATTTCTCTGTGTCACCTCCATGATGGGGACTATCTGAATTCTGCCTTATTCACTGTTGCCAAGACCTGAATCTTAAGAAACAGTCATACATTTGTTCAATGTGTAAACAATGAATAAATGAAAGTTTGGATTGGTTTTAGTGGCACATTCTTTCCCTTTCTTGCATATAGAACTTGGACAGGCAGCTGCTTGACAGTCAGGTGTTACATGTGGTTCATGTTTCTGACAATCTAGTAAACAAGTTTTTATTCTCTTTGTATCAATGCATCCTGTGCCAGTGCAAACCTATTTCCCGGGTCCTTGGGCATAATGTACTACAGTTGACACTCATCAGTTAAGCAAAAATATTAATATTATATATTGGGTAGAATGCTCAAATATTAGTATTATACGTATGTTTAATATTATAAACTCAGTATTATAATCTCCATTTCACACATGATCATACTGCGACTCAGAAATATTCAGTGACTTGCTAAGGTCATATGTAAAGTTATAATATACAGAAATTGTATTTATCTCATTCAAAGTTTATGCTATTTTCACAAGGTCACTTTGTTTTTTTCTAGGAAAAAACAAGTCTTCGATTGCGGTGCTGGAAGCTTTGAAAAGGTAATGTTAAACTGAAGTAACTAAAACATCTAGAGATTGATGAATATTCCCACCTGATCCTCACTTTGTTAATGAAAGCACAGAATTTGGAAGGTCTAGACAAGATTATTGAAAAAATACAATACACACGTATCTAATTTTGGAAAGTAAACTTTATAGCTCTTTCGTAGTCAGGGCTTTGGCAATGTGTTTATAGCCTCAACAGCTACAATAATTTTAAGAATGATCAAGTTTTACCCTGCAGAAAAGTTAATTCATTTTCGACAATGTTTTAGTGAAATTAAGTGGCAGATTATTTTTTAATTAATCAGAATTTTAATGTTTCTGTTTTATAACGTTGAATGCATTTCTAAGGGAGCCACTATGTCACACACACACACACACACACACACACACACACACACACACACACACAGAATAAGAAAAATAGAATGGTTCCACTTTGATATTCTTGGGCTCTAGTTCCTTGCTGAGCTTGGAAGTATTAACTTTTCAACATCTTAATGTTCTTACGGTTTCTGCAAAGATCTATATTCTTTATTTGTTAAGTGCCTAAGAACATTTGTTTATATAAAGGGAGTCTTAAAGGATTAGATGTGAAATGTTTGCCTGGTTTAGAGAAACATGGATCTTTTCACGTAAGTAGATATGCCACCAGCAAAAAACGTACTGAAAAATAAAATGTTCACTGTGTCCAGTATTTTTTTTAGTAACTCTAAATTTATTTATAGAATTTGACTTTCTAATCATTGTCAGTGTACCTGTTTTATGGCAAGCAAGGGCACCCAGAGGGATAATTCATTTTAATCAAATTTAACATTTCAGGAATAACCATATAAACAAAACAGCCAGCCCATTACATTGTAGACATTGGGTAGACAGATGATTACACTGCTAAGCTGTTTTACCTTGAAACTAACTCTCAGTGGTTGAAATGTTGATTTATTTCCTAGAAACTGCAATTTTTTTCACTGTAGAATAATTCTCAAGAATCTAGAAACTTTGGAATAAAATCTGAATACTTTAAATAATTATTTTTACATTATTGATTGACCTATACCATTTGTCCAACAATGGACTTCACAATAAAATTTCAAGTAAGACCTAAACATATCAATGCAAATGCAAATAAAATGGTAATAAAATAAAGAGGGTAAAGACAATAAATACACATATTCACATACATACACGTGGGTTTATGAGATCAAAAAAGAAACCCAGTGTGTCATACTGTAAAGTATAGATTGATTTGATCAGGAACCTGAAAATGAAATCCCCCACATTCTTTTCTCCTTCAACCTCATTTTGACATAATTGGCACCAGACACCTATGTTATGGATATACTTACAATTCCTTAATTTAATTTTTTTTGCCTCTTTGCACATATAGGTCCTGCTTCTGTATCTTTCAGTTTGTCCTGAAACTTCACATCACCTATTTATAAATAACCAAAATTCCTCTATGATTTTCTGTTTCACATAGGGTAATAAATATAGGCATGTGTAAACAAGGTATGAGACATATGAAATTAAGAGCAGAAAAAAAAGGACAATCTTTTCACTAAATGGTGTTGGAACCATTAGGTATAATATAAAACAAATAAAAATTGATTCCTACCTCTATCATTCCCCAAATCAATTTTAGGTAGAAAAAGCAAAACAATAAAATTCTTTTAAACAAGAACACAAAAAGCATGAATCATAAGGAGAAAGCAGACAGCCTTCAATGAATGAATGGAGGAAGATAGTCAATTTTGAATGGATTGACTATCCTGAAGGGCAAAATATGATTACACTTAAATGTTAATTAATTTAGTTATGTGTTTCTAGTACCCAATATAAAGCTGAGGCTGTGACTTTTGTGTTATATGTTGTTGCTGTGGTTACATCTCCAATAAGCTTTCCTGAAAGGGCAAAGGGAAGAAACTTACTGAATGCCTGAGAGGGCAATTATATAAGAGAGTTGTCTGTTGGAAGTGAGGCCGTAAGCAGGGTGCGGCAGCCAAATCACTAAATATGGGAAAAGAGGACCCAAATCTCACTTACTACCTATGTTCTGCTCTGATACATTCTACTCTGCTTTCCCTCCAAGTGGTTAAACCCAACCAGAAGTTAAACAGAACAGGAGTTTTTGTATTCCATAGAAATCAGTTTCTCAAGACAAACAGCAGCATGATCAAAGGTACAAAGTGGATCTAGAACAATATGGGAGTGTAAAGTTCTGAGAATAGCCAAGACATTCATGAAGAAGATTGAGTAGGAAGAATTTGTTCTATCAAATATAAAGATTTCTCATAAGGCTACCCTAATTAAGACAAAATGGCATTGGCACAAGTTAGACAACTAGGCCAATGAAACAGAATAAAGAGACTAGAAACAGACCTATGCCTAAGTAGACACATAACGATGTAGATGCCTTTGCAGAACAGTAAAAGTAGCAATCAGAGGAGAGAAAGAGAGAGAAAAGAAAGGAAAAGTAAAAAGATACTGAGGCAACCAGGTATTGTATGGGGGAAATATAAGACTTAGACTGACCTCATACATTCCCCAAATTTAATTTGAGGTGGATTGTAGAACTACCTATAAAAGGCAAAACAATAACAGTTTCTAAAATAGGATACTAAAAGTATGGATCATAACTTATGAGAATCTAGATATTACTTTTACATAAAATTTAAGAAATCCTGTCTATTCAAAAAGACCGTGAAGTTCAATGCATACGTCAGAAAGACTAAAAAGACAAATTTTATATACAAAAGGTATAAAATAACTCTATACATCAAGAAAAAAATATAATGAAATATGGTCAATATACTTAAAAAGATACTTTACAAAAGTGGATATTGAAGTTTTCAAGTAATGTATGAAAAAAAGTACTTAATTGGGAGCAAGGACAATTCATCCATAGGAACAGAAGGGAATATAGATTTTATAGATCCAGGTTCATATTAGTGGCTATATGTATGGAAGAGGTATCATGGTTACCTTCTTATTGCTGTTATTTTCTCACTGAAATAAGGAATAAGGTCAATGACTGATAGTGAAGATGCTGAGAGGAAGTTCTGGGGGACTGAAAAGAAAGCAAAAATTAATAATCATCTGAAAGGGTGGAAACTATAGTAGATCAGGACAATGGAGTCAGAATGAAGAGATGACTTGATGGTAGTTAGCATGAGCTTAAGATGAAATCATTTAGAATCACTGTGAGTTTTTCTTCAGATCCGTTCACATGATCATGTGGAACACTAAGATTTGAGATATTTAACCAGAATTGAAATTCTGTGAATGGATGAAGACTAGACAGGAGCTAATGTTATAGGAAATAGACTGTAATAGCTGACCGTAAGATTTAAACTATTAAGAAGAGAAGTGGGGGAAATGAGCTGGGGCGGGGGTATGAAGAACAGTGAAACCACCAAGAATCTGCACAGTATTAGTTGGAGAAAGTCCCAGCCACCCAGGAGTTAGAATCTTAATGAACCTCGATATTTAAATAAATGTGGATTACTCGCTGGCAGAGTCTCCTGTCAATTCAAACCGAGTGTTTTTTTGTTTTGTTTCTGTTTTTTGTTTGTTTGTTTGTTTGTTTTTAGAAGGAGCTAGAGTGATTTAGATTCAGTGTAAATATTAAGAAGGGTACCTGGTTTTTCACTAGTCCAGCGGCAGAAGAAGTAAGAGAGAGAGAACAGTGAAGTTTTGCAAGGGCTAAAGGAAATGTGGTGTCTTCAAGAGAAGGAGGTATGAAGGAGATCAAGAAGGTTAAGGAATATTTAAAGAAGTGAATGAAGAAATATAAACGCAGTTTCCCCTCTCTGGAAAGAATGCTATCACAAAAGGCTAAGTGAGAGTGACTTAGGGAAGTTAACAGTGAGATGACAGATGGTGGCCAGATTCAGAATAGATTTTTAAGGCAAAGCCAAAAGGATTTTCTTGCACATTGAAAGTGGCCTATGAATAAAAGAGAATAATCACAGATGATTCTGTATACTTGAGCCAGAGATCTGAATTATTACTGTCTTTGACTGAGATAGGGCAGGCTAGGGGAAGGACAGCATATAGAGAGAAATAGAATTTGAAATTTGAGTATATGAATTTTTAGGTTCCTATTAAACAAAGGGCTGGTGAGATGAAAAATAGATGGACAAGGTCAGGAAAGCAGTTGATAGGATCAGCATATACCCAGAGTGTATTTTTACCTTTTAATGTGAAAGATACTTACCGAAAAGTACATAAAATATATATGTAAATTTAAATAGATATCCATAAAGCAAACACCAATTTACATCTAGATAAAGAAATAGAACACTACCAGAACCCTAGAATCTCCTCACCCGATATGCCTTTATCTAATCATAAACCCCTCCCTCAAATCCAACCGAGGAAATTACAATCCTGAAATAAAATGTGGTACTAAATTTTTTATTTGCTTCATGTTTATATCTGTAAATGCATTCCTAACCAATACAAGTTAGTTTTGCTTGCTTTTGAAATGTGCTTAAATGGAATCACTATGTATACGCAATTTCAACTTGCTCCTTTTGCTCAACATTAGTTTGTGGGCCTTATCCATGCTGTCGTATATAGCTTTAGTTCATTATTTTCCTCTATGTACTCTTTCACAATTTATTCAGTGTGGATAGACGTTTGGCAGATGATATATATGACTTTTTGTGTTGATTTGACAAGCAGTGTTTCCAAAAACATTATCGTATGAGTATTTTGGTGGCCATATATTTCGTTATCTTGAGGCTTAAAAGTTGGAATTACTGAGTCACAACATTGCAGGACTTTTCCTTAGTTCAGCTAAAGACAGGGTCCTTGTCACAGGGGCACCAAAAAGTAAGCTAGCAGACGATTTGAAGGGTGATCTAGGGCAGGGTTTTATTGGGTGAAAAAGAAGAAAAGGGGAAACAGAGACTCTTAGCGAAGCAAGAGAGTATGCTTCCTGCCCGTGGGCTTCCGGCCTCAGATTGAATTCCAGGTTCCACCCAGGAAGAGAAGGGGCCAGGTTCCTCCTGGCTGAGAACAGAGTGAACTTCTGTGACCCACCCCAGTGTGCACTCTTCTCAATGCACAGGTCATTTGAAGGCTCTGCCAGGGAGCCCTTCCCACTTGGCTGTCTCAATAAGTCAAGAGATTATCTTCAAGATCACTAAGCAATCAAATTTCATTCTCTACTTTTTTTTTTTAGTAGCTTGCATTCCCGATTGTGTATGAGAATTTCCTTTGCTACGAAAATTTAATTATTGCAAATTTGGTGTATTTTATTGTGGTTTTATTTTACTTACTTTGGGGCAGATATTCTTTTAAGCTAATGAAGTTTGAGTTTCCATGCTCAATGGAAATGCTTCATGGTGATGACCATCACTGTTATGTATGGATTAGGTGATTGCTAGCAGTCTATGTGTAAGGAATGACTTCCAGGAATATTTTGTACTGATTTACCCCATACCACATCATGTAGATGCTGAGTTATCACGAGGACACTGAGTCAAAGGTTTTACCATGTGCATGTACTAAACAGCTGACACTTTAAAACATGTGTTTTAAAGTGTATAAAGAATACTTTTAGAAAAATAAGTTAACTGAAGATTAAAAACAGAAATAATCGAATGTTGAATATTAACAAAACAATAAAATAATGAATATGGGTGTTTAAATCAATATGTATATATTTTTCTGGTATCAAAAGCACATTGTAACACCAATTTTTGTTCAGATTATACGAAAAGTGATGATTCATTAAACGATAGCTTTGAGACCGCCTTTAACAAGTACATTCAAATAAATAAAAGAGTTGAATTCTCAGTAGAAGTAGTAAATAAGTCTTTTGGTTACTTGATTAAATAATTAAAAATATTGAATCATATAAACATTGAGAAAAAATAACTATCTTGCTAATTTGACTTGGAATATTGACATTAGAAAATATTTTATAGTATTCTACTCTGAGGGCATCAATGAACAACTGGTAGAAGAAAATGTTCCTCAGCAAGCACATTTAAGTTGTCCTTAAGTCTTACAGCTGATATATCAAACAAACTTAATAGAGATCTCTCAATTAGGACATAATATTATCAATTACAATTATGAAACTGAAAGAAACAGTTTCAAACTATCAACTAAAATGATTATCAATAATGCCACAGAAAACATAGATCATCTTTATAACCTACAGAAAAATATTTCAAAATCCATGTCATATGAGGAGTCTATCAAAAGCAGGTAGTCAAAACATGTACAAAAAATAGTATACAATTTGTGTGTCAGGCAGTTAGTTCATACACACACACACACACACACACACACACACACACATTGTATTGGTACAAGACTGGATAATTTATAAAGGAAAGAGGTTTAATTGACTCATAGTTCCACATGGGTGGGTAGGCCTCAGGAAACTGACAAGCATGGCAGAAGGGAAAGGTACTTCTTACATGGCAGCAGGTGAGAGAGTGAGCAAGAACAGGGAAAACTGCCTTATAAAACCCTCAGATCTCGAGAACTCACTCACTGTCATGAGAATAGCATGGGGGAAACCGCTCCCATGATCCAGTCACCCTAGACCAGGTCCCTCCTTCAACAAATTCAAAATGAGATTTGAGTGGGGACAAAAATCCTAAACATATCATACATGTTTTTTTTTTCTGGATTTGAATATAATTTATGACATTTATCATCTTTTTGAAATTGTGCCTAATTTCTAATGCAGAAGTTTATTTTCTACAGATTCTCTAAAATAAAATTCAGTCTCCTAGAATTCTAACCATGTTCCTTTCTACATAATTCCTCATTTACTGTGTTTGGCCTCCTTTTGATACAGCCTTTGGCCATTTTTACCTCTTGCTTTTATAATGCTGTACGTGTCCCTTCCCCACTTTCTCTATTAAAATATCTGGCTTGGCCGGGCGCGGTGGCTCAAGCCTGTAATCCCAGCACTTTGGGAGGCCGAGACGGGCGGATCACGAGGTCAGGAGATCGAGACCATCCTGGTTAACACGGTGAAACCCCGTCTCTACTAAAAAATACAAAAAACTAGCCGGGCGAGGTGGCGGGCGCCTGTAGTCCCAGCTACTCAGGAGGCTGAGGCAGGAGAATGGCGTGAACCCGGGAGGCGGAGCTTGCAGTGAGCTGAGATCCGGCCACTGCACTCCAGCCTGGGTGACAGGGCGAGACTCCGTCTCAAAAAAAAAAAAATAATAAAATAAAATAAAATATCTGGCTTATTCTTACTGATTTCTTTGTATTCTTTATATAATGAATTCTAGTCTGTCATTATATCAATATATACCCATACATATATATTTATATACTTATGTAGAATATTGTGAATTGACTACTTTTTACTCTGTTTAGGATGTTCTTTGATTAATAGAACTTTTTAGTTTTGATGTGGCTGAATTTATTATAACTTGTGATAACTTACTGCTTTTATTTTTCTTTAAAGAAGTTGTTCCCTGTGTAATAGTGATGAAGATATTCTCCTATATTCTCTTTTTATTTTATAGCTTTTCTTTCACCTTACCTGTACAGTCTACCTGGACTTGAGTTTTGTATATTGGTATGAACTTCAGATCCTATTTAACAGACAAATAAGCATAGACAAATACCTCATCAATATTAATAGAAAAGCTTCTCTGTCCTTTTCTTAATAACTGCCAGTGCCATATATCTCATTGGCAAAGTTCTCATTAAGTATATGGTTCCATGTAAGTTCCTTTCTTGTGCCATTGTTATTTTTTTAAATATCTGAACTAATGGCAAATCATCTCAAATACTATAGTTTTAACACAATTCTTGTAATCTAGGATAGCACATAGCCTGTTTACATCTTCAGATGTATCTGGATTGTGTCCCTTTGCACTTTGACATAAACCTAACTTAGCAAGTTATTGTAATTACACTGAATCTATAAATAAATTTTAGGAGAGCTAACAATCACCATATTAAGTCCTGTAATCTATGAATTCGTAAATCTTTTTTTTGTTTTTGTTTGTTTGTTTGTTTTTTGGAGATGGAGTCTCACTCTGTAGCCCAGGCTGGAGTGCAGTGGCACAATCTCAGCTCACTGCAAGCTCTACCTCCTGGGTTCAAGTGATTCTCCTGCCTCAGCCTCCTGAGTAGCTGCAATCACAGGTGCCCACCACCACGCCCAGCTAATTTTTTTTGTACTTTTAGTAGAGACAGCGTTTCACTGTGTTAGCTAGGATGGTCTCAATCTCCTGACCTTGTGATCCACCTGCCTCGGCCTCCCAAAGTGCTGGGATTACAGGTGTGAGCCACCGCACCCGGCCAGGAAATGGACAAATTGCATACAACCCTCCTTGCTTGAATCAGGAAGAAACAAAAATCCTAAACACACCATAACAAGCAAGAAGATTGAATCAGTAATTTTTTAAAAAAATACTGCCAACACAAAAAGCCCAGGGCCAGGTGGATTTACTACCAAATTCTACCAGAAATTGAAAGAATAATTGGTATCAACCCTACTGAAACTATTTTAAAGGATTGAGAAGGAGAGAATTCTCCCTAACTCATTCTATGGAGTCAGTATCATCCTGATACCAAAACCAAGAAAGGGTGTAACAAAAAAGAAAACTTCGGGCAATACCCCTGATGAATGTTAAGTTTTAATCATAGATTTAGCCTTTTCTTGAATCATTCTTTCTGTATGTTTAGTATACCTTCTATTTGGGATTGCATTCCTTCTTCTGAAAGTGCTTTCTTGAAATTTTCTTTTAATAAAGTTATTCTGTTATCAAATTCTTCAGTTTTGTTGGCTAGAAATTGTCTTTAATTTGTTTCTCAAAAGACTCTTTTCCCTGGGTATAAAATTCTACACTGGAAGTACTCGTAAGATAATAAAAATATTTTTTTATTATTTTCCAGCTTCTATTAATATTGCTATTCTATCATTACATGAAAGTGAATGTGTCTTTTTGTCTCCGGCTCCTATTAAGATTTTCTTTGTCATTATTGTTCTGCTGTCTCCCCTGTTAGATGCACCTCATTTTCATCATGTATTTTCAGTATTGCTTCCGACCCAGTCTCTGTCTCCTCCAATCATTTAATCACTTTCTCCACGTTTTTTCTCCCATCTTTCTATTGTCTTTTCTGAATTCTTGGAGATTGTTTTGATTTATCGTCACAGATTCTTTCTTAAGTGTTCTTTATCTACTAGTAAACCCATACATTATGTTTTTAAATATTGGCTATTGCATTTTTTAGAGCACATATTTGATTCTTTTTTTCAAATCTATTTGGTAACATAGTTTCCTGGTCCTTGGAGAAATATTCAAGCTAATTTCTTAAACTAAATTTATATCCTATGGATTTTTTTGTAATTTTTGTTGTTGCTTATTTGTTTTATGTCCTTTAGTTTTAGACATATGATCAGGTTTTAGCTATAGCACCTCAGGACGGCCGTGCAATTCTGAGCCACAGTATTTATTCTTCCTGTTTGTTGTGATGTGGTGGATGGAACTTTTAGGTCTGGTTTATCTTTACCCCGTACATTACAGTTCCTTTGTGCCTTCAGCCAAATGTGAGAAGGATGTTCTACTGACTAAAAGTGTTTGACTTGTGATTCCTGCTAGCTTTGTGGCCATCAAAAACAAAATTTCCATATGTTCAGGGAAATTATTTTGAGTATGTAAAAAGGATATTTAACGATTATAGAAAAGTTCTCTCTAAAGAAATTGTAAAATGTTGTTTGAAATTTCTGACTACATAATGAAAATATTTACTGGTTATATAAAAGTTCCCCTTTAAACATTTCTGTTAAATTTAAAATTACCTGTGATTTTTTCTTATGGGGAGCTGGCTGTTGTGGTACACCTTTATCATAATGCTAATATGTAATTTTCTAATTAAGGTTCTATATATTCTACAAATTTGTTTTTTTATTTTCTGTTTACTTAAATTACTTGGATTGCTAAAGCTTTCCAAATAGTTTGGAGTTTACCCATTAGTACTCCACCGATTAAATATACACTAATAATCCAAATAATATATTATTATGCCCATATAAGAAAGAATAAGTAAGATCTGAAAGTTTCAATTTGAAATTACCTTTTGATATTAAGATGCAAATATAATAAATTCTGTCATAGTATTACTTTTAAAGCAATTTCTAGTTGTAAGTCATGTCAGGTTATTTGTACAAAACCTTTTAGTGAAAAACAATAAAAATTCTGAATAAAAATAGAGTTTAAAATATTTTACTTAAAATATTAAACCATTAAAGATAATCTAAATAAGCTGCCCAGAGTCCAGTGAAAAGCTAGAATGTAGACAGAGAGTATTCTGAGTAGACACGTTGACTTGCTTATATGATATTTATTGATATGATATATAAGAAATCAAGGAGACCCAGGCAACTCTTTTGAATGGAATTGGGCTGATTCATCTCTGGTTTGTGGAGTAAGAGCCAGGTTAAGTCTGAGCCACTGCAACTGCTGCCTCTGTCTTTGCTTTACCGCAGCGGCAAGACAAAGGTCTGCACTGTGGCCTTGCGCCCCTGTTGGCCTTCCGGAGAGTCACATCACACAGGAAAATTACACCTGCCAGAAATAGCAAGAACTTTCGGTAAGAAGAAATTTGTCAAACAAGAAATTGAAGCTGAATGCCTTAAGAATTGTAGTTACTGACCAGAAATATAGACAGACTTCTTAGACTCGGAGAAGATATGCCTGGACTGGGTCATGGCCACCTACAGATGCTCCTGTAGTGGAAACAGCAGAACAAGTCTGTATTGCTTCCCTGGCACTGTTAAAAATGTTAAAGCAAGGTGATGCTGGTGTTCCAATGGAAGTTATGGGTCTGAAGCTTGGAAAATTTGTTGATTATTATACCATCAGAGTGATTGACATGTTTGCTATGCCACAGATGTCAGTGTGGAGGCATTTGATCTAATGTTCCAAGCTAAAATGGTGCATGTATTGAATCAGACAGGAGAGCTTGAGATGGTTACTGGTTGGCATCACAGTCACCTGGCTTGATTGCTGGGGTTTCTGGGGTGGATATCAGTACTCAGCAGAGTTTTGAAGCCTTATCAGGGGGATCTTTAACAGGTGGTTGTGGATTCCATTCAGAGTGTAAAAGGGAAGGTTGTTAGTGATGCCTTCAGGTTGATCAATGCTAATATGATGGTACATGAACCAAGACTAACAACTTCAAATATGAGTCACTTAAGCCATCTATTCAGGCATTAATTAATGGATGAAACAGACATTATTACTCTATTACTATTAACTATCTGAAAAATAAACTGGAATAGAAGATGTTGCTAAATTTGCATAAGGAGTTGAATGGAAGATTTGACACTTCAGGATTACATGAACATTGTAAATACGATGATTTAGTATTAAAATAGATGCTAGAATTAGCCAAGAATTACAAAAAGGCTGTAGATGAAGAAGATGAGATGACATCTAAACAGCTGGCAATAAAGAGTGTTGGCTAGCAGAACGCTAATGTCATTTGGAGGAACAAGTGGATTTAGGCATGACTTCAAATATTGTTTAGCAGCTATGTTGAATACTGTTGTGTTTAATTGAAACAACAAAAAATTTATTAGTGATACTTTCAGTATACATTTCTGTTCCTAATGCTCAAAATTAAGGGACCTCTAAAGACGTATTTGGTTAAATGTAAGACATTTGGCATCATTTGTAGCACCGTAATCTTCAGTCTCAGCTATGCAATTATTTTTGTTTCTTTAGTCAGGGTCTTTGCAGATTCTAAAGTTATATAATAATTCATAAAAGTGGATGTATTTTGTTAATATCCCATTTAATATTTGCAAAAAGCAGTACTACAAGTCTATTTTGATTGTTGCTTACTAAATAAAATATATTTACAATTTGAAAAATAAAAGTCAGTTGGTAGTAGATGTGTGGATATATTTCTGGGCTCTCTATTTTGTTCTGTTGATCTGTGAGTCTGTTTCTCTGTCGATACCATGATGCTTGGTTACCATAGCTTTGTAGTATATTTAGAAATCAGGTAGTGCAATGCTCCTAGCTTTGTTTTTGTATGTTTGTCTTTCAAAAAAGAAACACAAGATTATTTTGATTATTCAGGGTCTTTTTTAGTTCCATACGCATTTTAAGATTTTAAAAATATATTTCCGTGAGGAATGTCATTAGTAGTTGATAGACATTGTATTGAACATATAAATCACTTTGGCTGGTATGGACATTTTAATAATATTAATACTTCTAATTCATAAATAAAGAATTTTTTACTATGTGTTTCCTCTTCAGTTTCTTTCATCAATGTTCTATAGTTTTCATGTAGAGGTCTTTCACTTCCTTCAATAAATTAATTTCTAGGTGTCTTTTTTCTTTTTTAACTATTGGATTTTTTTTCATTTTTTTATAGATTGATCACTGTTAGTTTATAAAAATTCTACTGATTTTGCATATTGATTTGTATCCTGCAGTTTTACTGAATAAGTTTATTAGCTAAGAAATTTTTGTAGTCTTTAGGTGTTTCTAAATACAAGGTTATATCACATGCAAAAAAAAAAAAAACCAAAAAAACCAGAGAGAATAATTTGACTTTTTCCTTTGTAGTTTGAATGCCCTTTATTTCTTCCTCTGGCCTAATTTTTCTGTCTATGACTTCTGGTATTGTGTTGAATAGAGCTGATGAAAGTGGGTATCCTTGTCTTGTTTCGGACCTTAGAGGAAAGGTTTACAACTTTTTACCATTTCATATAACGTTACTTGAGGGTTTCTCATATATGATCTTTATTGTGTTGAGGTACATAGCTTCTATGCCTGATTTGTTGAGAGTTTTTTTTATGAAGGAATGTTGAACTTTGAAAAGTGCTTTCTCTGCTTCTATTGACATGACGATAAGTTTTTATCCTTCATTCTGTTAATGTGATATATCACATTGATTAATTTGCATATGTTAAGCCGACCTTACATTTCTGGAATAAATCTCACTTGATAATAAGTGAATTATCTTTTTAATGTGTTGTTGAATTCATTTTACTCATATTTATTTTGAGAATTTTTGCATTTATGTTTTCTTCTTGTATCCTTGTCTAATTTTGATAGCAGGGTAATGTACTTGGTGGTTTCTTCAGATTTGCATTTTCTATTTTTTCATAAGTCCATCATACTAGGTTGTATGTGTCCAGAAATTTATCCATTTCTTCTAGGTTTTCTAATTTTTCAGACAGTAATTGTTCTTAATATTCTATTATGATTTTTTTGTATTTCTGTGATAAGAGTTTTAATATCGCCTTTTTCTTCCTTGATTTCATTTGAGTTATTGCTCTTTTTTTCATAATCTAACTAAAGGTTTTTCTATTTTGCTTATTTTTTAAACTAACTCTTGTTAATATTTTGTACTGCTTTTTAGTCTCTATTTCATTTATTTGTTCTCTGATCTTTACAATTTCTTTTCTTTTATTAATTTTGTATTTAATCTGCTTTTATTTTTGTACGTCCTTGAGTAATGATGCTAATTTTTTTATTTGCAATCTTTCTACTATTTTGATATAGGTGTTTATTGCTATACCTTTCCTCTTACAACTTTTCTTCTGTACTCTGTAGGTTTGGTTGGTATATTGTATTTTCATCTGTGTTTGTCTCAGGAAACTTTTGAATTTCTCTTTTAATTTCTTTATTGAACCATGGGTTTTCAGCAGAATGTTGTTTCATTTCTATGTATTGTAAAACTTATGAAGTTTCTTCTGTTATTGATTTCTAATTTTATACCATTGAGGTCAGAAAATACTTGATGTAATCTCTATCTCTTTGACTCTGTAAGACTTTTTTTTGGCTTAGTATATAATCTATCCTGGACAATATACTGTGTTAGTTGAGAAGAATGTGTATTCTACAGCCGTTGGATAGAGTATTCTGTAAATGTCAATTAGGCCCATTTGGTGTAGAGGGCAGTTTAAGTTTGATGTTTCTTTGTTGATTTCCTGTCTAGGTGATCTGTCCATTGTTGAAAATGGGGTGTTGAAGTCCCCTATTATCATTATATTGAGGTTTATCACTCCCTTTAAATCTAGTAACATTTGCTTCATGTATTTGGCTGTTCTGGTGTTGTATGGATATCTATTTACAAATGTTATATTATCTTGCTGAATAAATTCACTTATCTTTATGCAGCGAGTTTCTTTGTCTCTTTTTACAGTTTTTGACCCAAAGTCTATTTTATTTCATATAAATCTAGCTACTGCTGCTCACTTTTGGTCTTTGTTTGCATGGAATGCCTTTTCCATCTCTTCACTTTCAGTCTGTGCAGTGCTTACCAGTGAAGTGATTCTCTTGTACAAAGAATGTACTACATGTACTTCTTGTATATGTAGGCAGCATATAATCGGGTTTCATTTTTTTCAGGGGCGCTTGTTTTTTTTTTACCCATCCAGCCACTTTACATCTTTTGACTGGATAATTTAATCCACTTACATTTAAGGTTATTGTTGATAGGTAAGGACTTACTTCTGCCATTTTGCTAATTGTTTTCTAGGATTTTTAAAAATAGATCTTTTGGTCTTTTCTTCCTCTCTAATTGTTTATCACTGTTTTAGCTTTGTGGTCTGGTATTTTTTTGTGTTGCTAAACTTTTATTCCTTTCTCTTTCTCATCGTATATGGTGCAATTTCTTTCTTTGTAGTTATTTACAAGCTGACATAAAGAGACTTGTAGTTATAATAGACTTATGTAATCTAATAATAACTTAATTTTGGTTAAATGAAAATATTTTAGATTTTTATCCTGCCCTCATAATTTATATTTGCTATTCTAAATTTGCATCTTTATATATAGTGTGTTCCTTAGCAATTGATTGTAGCTCTAATTATTTTTGACCATTCTGACTCGTAACCTCTGGTAGAGGTTTGAAAAATTTACACAGCATGATTATGGTACTGAAGTATCCTGTTTGATTATAAGTTTAGCTCTACTAGTGGGTTTTTTACTTTCACATGTTTTCATTACAGGTATTATCATCCTGAGAATTAGCTGCTGATAAGTATTCTTATAACCTAAAAATATTCTGATAGTCTAATATTCTTATGGTCTTTTCTTATATGTGACTTGACACTTTTGCTGCTTTAAGAATTCTCTCCTTGTCTTTGACTTTGGACTGTTTGATTATAATGTGCCTACATCAGGACCTTTGTGAGTTGTGTGTATTCATGGATCTTTGAGCATCCTTGATCTGGATGCTCATATCTCACCCAACAATTGTCTCTTCAGCAAGACCTTTATCAAATATATGATTAACAAATATTTTCTCCCATTTTTTAGATTTTGTTACAAAAAAAATCCTGCAGACCAAACAGACCCTCAGTCCACTTTGGGTAGCTGCCTAAAGCAGATTTTGTGTAGGCAAAGAGGTTTTTGTTTGTTTGTTTGTTTGTTCGTTTTTTCTGTAGATGAATCCTAGGGTGTCTGTTGGGTATGGCACATTGACTTTGGCTTTGGTGAATGTAGCAGTGTAGTCTCCATGCTGTTTCTTCACCTATAATACACAACAGCAATGTCTGTGATTGCCTCATTGGCCTAGAATACAGGAGTTAATTGTGTCAGTGGCATAGTCTTACTGGGTGTAAGGTGCCAGTTTGGTTCTCAAGCTAGAGGTATACATGCAGAGCAGTTCAGATGTCTCTAGAGTGGGCTTGGTGCAGACCACTGGGCTAGTTCTCCAGCTGGGGATGCACATGCATGGTAGTTCATCTGGCTGAGGGGCAGGCTTGCCAGAGATAGAGTTGCTGGGCTGATTTTCAGGAGGGGGATGCTTGCTCATGGCGGTTCAGTCAGCCCAGGGTTGGCCTCCACACTGTGAAGAACCACTTGTTCCTGTGGGCATAGAATTGTCCGGGTTCAGGCATCAGTCACAGACATTTATCTGAGCTTCTGCTCCAAGAAGTCAGTGTCATGGCCCTGCAGCCACTTGTGTGAGCATGATGAAATAATGGTGAGCACTCAGGGATAAAGAGACACAATGGCAACTGGCCCCCAGAGCAGGGAGCAATCTCGCAGTGACTCTGGTTTCAAGATGATACCATGATGTAGCTGCTTTGTTCCACAAAGGGTAGTGGGGTGCATAATGTGGGCTTTACTCTGGAGCAGTGCATCCATGTCAACTTCAGGCAGCTCCCCAAAGTGGACTGAGGGCCTGTGAGTTCTGCAAGACTTTTTGTGACAAAATCTAAAAGTGAGAGAAAATATCTGTTAATCATATGTTTAATAAAGGTCTTGCTGCATGTTTTTGTCCCCTCAAATTCCATATGTTAAAGTCCGAATCTCCGATCCCAATACTATTTGGAAGTAGGACCTTTGGGAGGTAATTAGGTTTAGATGAAGTCAGGAGGGTGAAACTCTGTGGGTGGGATCAGCACCTTTATAAGAAAAGAAATAAATCAGAGCCCTCTCTCTCTTTATCATGTAAGGATAGAGCAAGAAAGTGACTGTCTGTAATCAAAGGGGACCCTCACTGGATACCAAATATGCCAGCACTTTGATCTTGGACCTTCCAATCCTGGAAGTGAGAAAAATATTTCTTGTTTAAGCTGACCAGTGTATGGTATTTTGTCATAGCAGCCCAACTGGCTAAGGTAGTTCTAGTATCCAGAATACATAACGAACTCTTACAACCCAACATAAAAAGGACAAATAATAATTGACAAGGACTTGAATATACATGTTTCCAAATGCAAATAGCCCAAATGTACATAAAAAGATGACAAATATCATTAGTGTATTTTCCTTCCTTCCTTCTTTTTCTCTTGTCTTCATTCCTCCCTGCCTTCTTTCCTTCCATTTATCTTCTTTTTTTCTTTCTTCCCTCCCTTTCTTCTTTCTTTCCTGTCTTTCTTCCCTCCTTTCTTCCTTCTCTTCTTTCCTCCTTCCTTTCTTCTCCTTTTTTCTCTTTCTTTCCCTTCCTTCCTTCCTTCCTTCCTTCCTTCCTTCCTTCCTTCCTTCCTTCCTTCCTTCCTCCCTCCCTCCCTCCCTCCCTCCCTCCCTCCCTCCCTTTTCCTTTTTTCCGTCCTTCTTTCCTTTCTTCCTCCCTTTTCCTTTTTTCCTTCCTTCTTTCCTTCCTTCCTGCCTTCTCTCCACCTCTTTCCTTCTTTCTTTCCTTAATATTTTCTTTGTTTTTGGTGGGAATTGAGTTTTTTTTTTTTTTTTTAAGAAAAACTGCTCTTTCATAAGTCAGGCCTCATGAAAGTGTAATCTCCAGGACTAAAAAAACACACAGAATTTAAATTCATGAAGCAAAATCTAGGGATTACCAGGAAAGAAAGTAGAACTGCAACTGGGATGCACGTAGAGAAAGATGAGGGTGAATCGTTGATCAAAGTCAGCAAATAAAACTGAAAGTTTAAAGCACAGTCACTTTCTGAGACTTTAATGAAATGACAAGGATGTAATGCTTGAGTTTGTTGAATTGAATTAAAAACCCAATAGTCAAATTTTATAATGTAGGCAAATCATGCATATAATGTTTCTATATTTGTTTAACATCTCCCCAGTATCTGTGACATGAGATCAGACTTCTGTGAGCCAGGTGCAAAAACTGGTAAAAGTCTTACAATTCACTAAACATGGAAAAGAACCATTAAAAAGTGTAATTACCTTACATTGTCAACAATATTATCTTTACTTATACATCATTGTTCAAGAAGAGGGAAAGAGGACTAAGGGAGTTCCATGAGCAGCTGCGAAAAGGAAGCAATTTAGTCATAATGCATTTTGTTGTTATCAACTGACGTCATCCAAAAGAAATAAATAAACCAAAACTATAATTTTTGAAATTACATTTATCCAAACTGATTCTTAAAGAAAAATAATTCAGTATTTCTCCAAAGTCTGTCAACTATGTTACCAACTTGTTCATTTTTGTTTCAAAACTAAATTAGATAAGCTTTGTAATAAAAAGGTTTTTGTTTGTTTTGAAACGGAGTTTTGTTCTGTCACCCAGGCTAGAGTGCAGTGATGCAATCTTGGCTCCTGCAACCTCTGCCTCCCGATTCAAGCAATTTTCCTGCCTCAGCCTCTCGAGTAGCTGGATTGCAGGCTCCCGCCACCACGTCCAGCTAATTTTTGTATTTTTAGTAGAGATGGGGTTTCATCATGTTGTCCAGGCTGGTCTCGAACTCCTGACCTCAGGTGATCTGCCTACCTTGGCCTCCCAAAGTGCTCGGATTACAGGCGTGAGCCACCACGCCTGACCTTAATGAAAAGCTTTAAATTTATGTTTCTGCATTTATCAGTTTCATAAATGGAATGGCAGTTGTTGACTACCCTTCATAAAAGATGAGGAAATTAGCACATTTACAATTCTTCCCACTTGTTCTACCCCCACACCTCCTGGTTTTATGGGCGTCACATGAGATTTTTTTGCCCAAAGCATTAATTGTTAAACTATTTTTATGTCATATGACTATTATTTTAAGAACTGTAACATTTACACTGTGTATTATATGACAGTTGTATAAACTTGATTTCATTTTTAAATGAAAAAATGTTGTCTGTAAATTCTTTCATATGCAAATTCCTAAGTTTTCTTTGAACAGAATTTATTTTTTAATCACAGCTTGAAGTGCATATTTGTTAGTTTAGTTTTGTTTTCTTCATGACAAGTCAGTTTTAATAAAGAAATTCGTTTTTTTTTCATAGCTGAGGTGTCTTTGCCTTGAATTCACATGTCTACAACAGCTTACCTATATATTGATATCCAAATTCAACACAGATTTCTTTTCAAAGTCAAAAACTATATTCTAGCTCATTCTGGAATATGAATATGATGTTGAGTAGAAGTCTGAGAGTATCCTAACTGTTTTTACTTTAATATTTTGGTTGATTATTACATGTTTGTAGGATTTTTTTTAACTATGCTTAAAATTAAATATTCAACAACATAGCCCCATGCCTGTTGCCTCCATCTATCTTGGGGACATACTAGAGTATGTTTATCTACAAATCCCTTTAGCCTAGAAACTTGTTCCTCTAATTTCATTTTATAAAATTACCCTTTTTGTAATTATGTTCTCTATTTGAGAAGCTCCAAATTTATAAATTGTTTGTGTTCCTTGGAACACTTCACTACTTTCAATGCCATATAATTTTTTTAGTCTACATTTTTAAATTTTATCTATTGATTCATTGCATTAATATTTTAATTATTTTTCTTTAGAGAGTAAAATAGTTTATGCTTAAAATTATGTTATTTTCTAGAGCTGATTTTTTTCTAATTATATTTGTCTCTAAAAATTCACTTAATATTTTTTTCCTTTTCTTTTTAAAAAGGATTTTCACAGGTCCTGTGGTTTATTGGTTTACATTATTTGTTTATCTTTGAATAGAAACATTTCTATTCAAGTTTCCTTTTTTTCCCTCTGAAAAGATTCTTCTTGGTTCTTTTGTTTACCATTGCATCATGTCAATAATTCCTTTGGAAACACGACTGTAGTACAAGGCCATGCATTTCTAAATTATATATGGCAATGCTGTCAGGTACAACAAATAAAGCCCAACATTTCAACAGATCAACACAAAAGAAGTTTGTTTCCTGCTAACATAACAATCCAGTATGGGCATTCCTGGTCTGAGGTCATTAAGGGACCTAGACCCCTTCCATCTTATAGCCATCCTGTTCCTGAAGGCTGTATAGTTTATTCATCCAGTATGCAGAGGAATAAAAAGAGGAAGTAGAGGTTCAGCTGCTGCCAAAAATGCCCTGTCTTAGAGTGACACTCATTAAATTCCTTAACACTTTATTGACAAAATTCATCCCATAATGACACCTAGAAATGAGGGTGGGGTGGGGGAGCTGTTAAGTGTGATGTCTGCCTGGGCAATTTCTTTATATGCATTTCTCTATGTAATAGGAGGGAGAGAGAGCACATGTTGATGGACAGCTACCATTTTGTCATATTCTATCCGTCTGACAGAATTATCAGTGAAGATCCTTCTCACATATAATACCTATTTAATCCTCTCTAAGGAAGACAACTAAAAACCCCATCTAGTCACAACATCCAGCTCAGGGTGTAGACTTTCTGGGTGATGTGCGGTCTCCCACTTTAGTTCTGGGTGTGGTTGTTGTGGTCTTGACAAGTCACTCCCCCACCATACTGGTAGAAAGAAAACAAAGTAAGTGCAATGAAAGCTCCCATTCAGAAAAGGGAAGCATAGGAAACATAAGCATCAAGTATCCAGCATAACACCTGCTGGAGAGGTGACATGAAGAGCCTCTGTCCTGGCAATGCTGAGCGATGGGGAATCCTTGTTTAGATGCTGGCTCTGCCTCCTGGGAACAACTGTCTTGTTCAGGGCCCTCCATATGGCCTTTGCCTTGCCTTCATGGATATGTTGCCTTGTTTCTCCCACAGCCATCTCTGTGGTGGCCCCTAGGAAATATGCATTTATTGGACAATATAGTTAGTGCCTCCTCCTTATGCCAACTAGTAAGAAATTGTTTCTCAGTTGACTCCTGCCCTTCTATTTCCTGTCTGTGATACTGACTCTGGAACTACAGAAACCAAATTTCTGTTTTGCCAACTGAGCCCTTATTATTCCCTGCCAATAGTGACACTAAAGATAAGTTGTTAGGAAAAAGGAGAGAGAAGAGACTTCCTCTTTTCTGTCTGCATGCCACACTAATGATTCTTCACCACAACTACAGTAGTTCCTTCCTATATGACGCTGAATCTAGCTTGGGCTTTGTCTAATCCTTGCAGAGTTAGCTGAGTTTCACATCCCTCAGAGGCACAAGCACCAGCTGAGTAGCTCCTCAGGGTCACAGGTCTGAGTTTTATTGCTCAATAAATCCCGTTCACAAAACTCCTGAGATTTAAAACATTCAAACTCTTTCCTTTGTTTCTCTGTCTCTAGTGATAGTAGCTGCTCCCTGAAGTGACTATCTCTGAGATATCTTGGTCCTAATTTCTTTTAAATCCTTTAAGTTAGCCAGTTAACAACTTTATACTTGATTAGTCATTGTTTACATTTTCTTTAGTAAAATAACTCCTGTGATTTTCATTTCTTGCCTGGGCCCTACCTAATACAGACAATTTGTGCCAGAAGAGGTAGTAGGAAAAACAACGTCTACAATAGAGTTTGGAAATATAGATTGGGTTCCATTCCTGTATTTGCACACAATGTTGACTTTAATAAACGGTTATGGGATTCTGCTAATCCATGGAATATCACAGCACTATGATTAACCAAACTTTCATCTGTGGTTGAATGCAATAAAGTCTAACTAGAGAAGGTCACTTGGGGTAATCAAGAGGCTGCTACTATTGACTCACGGCAGTTGTGATGAACATAACCCTGGTGTGGGGTCAGTTCTCACAATTACCCTGGAGCATCTTCAGAAAGGAAATAACAAGCTCAGGTCACTAACCTGCTGGCTCAAGTCACAGAGAACCAGAGTTCTTTTAAGAAAACCCTACACATGACCTTATTTCTTGCGGCCACAGACATAATTTTGCTGAAAATCAAAACCAAAATTGAATTGTGTGGGTGATAGAATGATGATGTATCCTGAATTCACAACCTCACCAACATTTCATGTAGAAGTTAGAGCATTCCTAAAACTTGGAATAGGATCATCTGGTTGGATTCACATGAAGCAAAGGATCCTGGAATCTTAAGTCATTCAGTTTTCCTTGCGTATAGAAAGAGCATTCCCCTTTAAAGGTTGAGAAGACTAACCCTCCAGTTCTTGACCATCCTGTAGAAAATTTATATAGGCCAGTTCCTTTATACACAGATACCAGTTTTCTCCAAGATACTACCCTAACAAGGCTTTATTGCCACTGGACCAACAACAAGGGTCAGATGTAAGCATATTGCAGGGGTCAAGTACAAACTTTGATCTAGTAGGAGGCAATGTATACACCTAAAGTATTGCAAGCCATTATTAACGTAAATGAGAATAAACCCAAGGAATATGTATGCAATGCATGCAAAGGGTGTTAGACAGAGGAAGCAGACCTCAACAGGTTATGGCCAGTTGACAGTATAATAATACCGGCAGCTAGTAATTATGTCTATTTTATTGACGTGAATGCACTTACTAAGGACTCTGAAAATGGCCCAAACATTTTAGTTGGTTAGTTGACTGAAACTTGTACTTAAAAATGACTGATAGTTAATGCAGTTACATTGTCAGAACTTCCTTTGCAAAACATACAAAGAGAAAACAAACAGCTGTTGGAGACAGAAACCTTGAAAGATATTGATCACATGCATCCTCTACTTCATTCCCCAAGACAGTCCAGAGACCACTCCATTCACTAAGGCATTGAAAAATCCTTTAGTGAAGGGACCATCAATGTGCTTGGAAAGCTCTGTAGTGTTATTTTGTCTTGGCCAGGGTTTACTATGTCAAAGGGCAATAGTAAACTTACCAATTTCTGTGGGAATGACAAGATGTCAGAGTAGCAGGCCCCAAATGACAGTGTTTAGCTGTTAAAGACATGGCCAATGCATTTATGTTAATGGTTAGCAAAGATTAAGTAGTTGTCAGAATGTTTTGAAAAGCAGGGTGACTGGCAGTAGCTGCTTTTATGACAGCAATCCTAGGAATTAGATAGATGAGTATTTCCTGATATAACAGGAGAATTCCAGTCTGGTGCCCAGAAATGTGGATTGAGTCACACAACAGGGAATCATACATTCTTACCCTATTTTCGAACCTATGACACTTTGCAGATCAGAGCCTCTTGATTATAGAGAGGCCAATTCCCTTCTCTTTTTATCTGTGTCATTGTAAATCATCCTCCAATCCTTTGTCTAAGGAGCCTGTGGCCAATTACTTGAGTGACCATACCTAAGGAAAAAGAACTATGTAGATCTTCTGGAGATTGCTGGATAATGATTCTATGTCACTACTCCCTGGGTACTGGAACCTGGCTATTATGATCCACAAATTACAATAGAGCTTATGATAGAACTTTAACCCAGGTTTAAATAGAGCAAGTGTAGTAGGTCTGCAGATTCCTTCTGTGGTTCTTTCCCCAGTTTCTGAATGCATACCTAGAGTACTCATTCTTTAGAAAAAAAAATAAAAGGCATAATGCCCACATTAAATCACAGGATTTTTACACTGGGAACATGTTCTCTCCAACAATCTATTTCTCTCAGGAGCAATGTAGGCGTTTGATCTAGTTGCAACCAATCTATTCAAAGTCTGAGGAACCAAACTGAAAATTATGACTTAGACCTAAGCTAAGGTCTTAACCTATTTTTTTTTCCTCCCCTACCTCATAGGCCTTAACTAATAGATCACATAGGTTATGCAAAAGAAATAGGCCATAATGAGAAGGCAATACTCTTAATCTGACTTGCTGTTTAAGTTATAGCAGGCAAATATTGTATTAAATATTTTACCCTTTTATTAAAACGGGCTTCCAAATTTAGCATCTGTGATACTTTTCTCCTTGCTGGAGGAGAGGGTATGAGGAGCAATAATTTTGACTAGGGCGTGAACCCCTACTACCAGGGTATCCTGACTATTCTTTCAATGACTGAGTCAAGAGCTGGTAAAAGTGTGGTATCCAAAAGATGGAGAGTGCTGTGGCCTACAGAAACCTAGAACTGGGGGCTCTTCAATGGAGAAAGTACACCCTATAGCAGCCGAGTTTGTGAGTTACTCTAGAGCAATGAAGTGAAAACCCTTCTCTCCTTCAGTGTTTCTCTTGTACTTTCTACTCAGAGGATTGACATTGCACCACTGGTAGGAAAACTATTTTTAGGACCTAGCTTTATCGTGACAAAAAAAGCCTAAAAGAGTGAATTCATAGTTGAGAGACAATGAATTGATAACTGGCATAGCTGGTAGTAAGACATCACTTCTGTTCATACAACGCAGGCCAAAAAACTAGTCACATGGCAACATTTAGACAGGAAGGGACCAGGAAAATACAGTTCCTGGGTGGGCAGCCATTTCTCAGTAAATGCTGTGCATGAAATCCAAAGTTGGGATTTTGATGGCAGCAACCACCTCTACAATTCACGCTGTCCATATACTCATCAGTTTTTGTGGGAGTTCAGAAGAATCTGAAATTTAGAAATCTTTATCTACATTCTTTTTTTTTTTTAAATTATTTTTTATTTTACTTTAAGTTCTGGAATACATGTGCAGAATGTGCAGGTTTGTTACATAGTTATATATGTGCCATGGTGGTTTGCTGCATCCATCAACCCGTCATCTAGGTTTTAAGCCCCACATGTATTAGGTATTTATCCTAATGCCCTCTATCCCCTTGCTCCCCACCCCTCGGCAGGCATCTGTGTGTGTTGTTCCCCTCCCTGTGTCCATGTGTTCTCATTGTTCAGCTCCCACTTTTGAGTGAGAATATATGGTGTTTGACTTTCTGTTCTTGTGTTAGTTTACTGAGAATGATGGCTTCCAGCTTCATCCATGTACCTGCAAAAGACATAATCTCATTCTTTTTTATGGCTGCATATTATTCCATGGTGTATATGTGTCACATTTTCTTTATCCAGTCTATTATTGATGGGCACTTGGGTTGATTCCGACTCTTTGCTATTATAAATAGTGCTGCAATAAACATATGTGTGTATGTGTCTATATAGTAAAATGATTTATAATCCTTTGGGTATATACCCAGTAATGAAAGTTCTGGGTCAAATGGTATTTCTGCTTCTAGATCCTTGAGGAATCACCACACTGTTTTCCACCATGGTTGAACTAGTATTTGTTAAATTAACTGTGGGTCAGCTTTGCAAATATAATGAGTATCCAAAACCCGCTGTTATTGATTTCCTATTTTTGTCTGGCACAGTCACATTAATGAGAAGTTGAGTCAGGGAAAAATAAGATAATCCCTGGCTTTTCTGTTTTGAGGATAGCATATGCTGTCTGCATGTAGTAAACTTTGCTTCTCTTATATTAAGATTGTAAAAATAGTACCCACTAAATTATTTTCTGGCTCTGTAAGTGCTCCCCATTGACAATAGATTTCCATTATACATTATCCCTACTCCAGCTCTTGTACTTCAAAATGTGGGATATTAGTTATTTTTCTGAAATCCCTGTTTTTCTTCTTGTGTAATATGCTGCTGCTTAAGAAGAGGAATTGTTTCCCTGATCAAATTTTCGATTCTATTTATTCCTTATGTTTAATCACTTATTCAGATTTTTAGGCATGTATTGTTTTTAAATTAAGTTTTATCATTGCCACAAGTTACTTTCTTTTTTTCTTTTTTCTTTTTTTTTTTATTATTATACTTTAAGTTCTAGGGTACATGTGCATAATGTGCAGGTTTGAACTTACTTTCAATTAAATTAATTCAATAAAAATTATTATGGAAGATACATGTATTAATTGTTAAATTTGTATAAAGAAGAAAAGTAATACTCAATGATCTCATAGTTCAGGAGTATCTACCATTAATGTTGATAAGCATGTCTTTATAGTTCTTTTTCCTGTTTAAATTTAACCAGTTTTAATTTATACTAAAAATTAAATATATTCATTTAAAATGGCTGTGAACACAGTTTGCAATAGTTCCGTAGCATTTACTAGTGTCAGTAAAACGTGTTTGAAGTAGCTACTCTGCTACTTTTGGGATTTGTGTTGGATCTGATTTTTTCCCTATTGTGTCTAATATTGTGACAGACATGTCTACAAGCAAAGCAGAAAACAATGTTCTCCCCAAATTTAAATTATCTAAAAATAAATTTATAAAAGTCAAAAATCAAAATTTTAAATTATGAAATGTTAGGCCTTGTTATATATTTAAAATTGTTTTCTAAAATAGTGTTTCATCTTAGCGATAATTAGATGGATATGTTTTTAAATAAACTGGCACCAGCACAAAATCATACTTTTAATGTCCACCAGCTTGAAATGATGTTGTCAATTGTTTTATATCTTTGTGTCTACTATTATTCAAAACCACTTATTTTGGAACTTTTCATCATGTGACATTGCAGTGGTCTATCTCTGAAAGTCTCCATCTGCTCCATGAATATAGAAATAACCTCCTATCTGTTCTCCGTATTCTAGCTGCTATTTTCATTTTCTCCCTGAGAAGTAACCAGGAAGATTAAGCTAATACTTCTGACCTTAAGTGTTGCTTGTTGTGTTTCCTCAAATATAAGCAATTTTTTTGACATTTGAGATATTTATAACACCAACACTTTTTACATAAAATTTGATATAAAATTTTTAAAAATTAGCTGAGTCTTGAAAAACTGCAGGATGTGCAGTAATGATTAAATTTGAGTTAAATTTAATCTTAAATTTATTAAATGTTGAGTATCTATTTGCCAAGCATTTGGCAGAAATTATCACATTTAAGTTTTAAAAGAATTTTGAAATAGTATCAGGGTAGAGCATATGCTGCTTTGATTGAGATACCCAAATGTAATGGCCCCAGTAGAGCATAGCAGTGATCAACCTTATTTCACTACCTCCACAATTGGCTCACATTTCTTTCATTTTCTCACCAGCATCAACTCTTGCAATTCTGTGACTTTTAGCCAGGAAAAGATACTACTTTTTTCACATAATGTTCTCTACTGCATAATACCCTCCCTACAAAAAGCAAGAACAAATGTCTTACAGCTCTGTCAGTTTTTTGTTGGTTTATCTTGGTCTTAGTCATGCAGCTTCTGAAATGATGACCTCACTCACATATCCAAAAGTCGTTGTTGGCTAGTTGCTGATGAACCTTAGTTTCTTCTCTATGCGGCCATTCATAATTCATTACGTTAGACATGAACATACTAGTACAGCATTCCAAGACATTAAGGACAGAATATGCAAAGCCACTCAAAGTCTAGTCTCAGAACTTCCACAATATCACTTTTGTTAAATAGTGTTAGTCAAAAGAAGTCACAAAGCAGCCCACATCTAAGGAGTAGGAAACAGATTCCACCTTTGGATTGGAGGAGTAATGAAGTCAGAATCCAAAGGTTGTGCATAGGAAATTGGGAAGAATTTATGACCAAATATTGAAATCTAATTTGAACCCTCTCTCAGTAGAATTCTTCACATATCTTCATCCTTAAAAATGTACTCATTCTGGCCCAGCACAGTCACTCATGACTGTAATCTCAGCACTTTGAGAGGCCAAGGGAGGAGGATTGCTTGAGCCCAGGAGTTTGAGACCAGCCTGGGCATCATAGGAATACCTCATCTCTACAATAAGAATAACTGGATGTGGCCGTGCGCACCTGTAGTCCCAGCTACTTAGGAGGCTGAGGTGGGATAATTTCTTGAGCCTGGGAGCTTGAGGCTACAGTGAGCCATGAGCCATGATCATACCACTGCACTTCAGCCTGGGTGACAAAGCGAGATCCTGTTTCAAAAAAGTAAAATAAAATACTCATTCACTCTTAGGACCACAAAAGTTTTATCTAATTATGGCATCATGCTCAAAATTAGGATGCCATGATCTGATTCTGACCTACATGTAGGTAGACTTCTTGAGTACAACTCCTCTTAATCCAGAGATCTACAAATTAGAAAAACAAGTTATCTATATTATCCCTTCACCCAATACACAATGATGGGACAAGGACAGCATAATCATCAGACACATTAAAAAACAGGAAGAATGGGATCACATAGCAATCACTGATTTGTAGCAATTTTGTAATTCAGCCAGGCATACATTGCCAGTTTCCCCAACTTTGACAGCAGAGTGTGGTTCTTGATAAACATCTATTTTTTTCCTTGTGAGTCCTTTTTTAGTACTTGTAAATGGCTCTGGCTCTGATTTCTTGAAGCTTGGCTCTAGGAATATGATTGAGATTTTCTTCATTCCTTGATAGATATAGCTATAATTGTTTCGGAAACCGTCTCTCTACTTTGTTCATGTGTGGTGTTGCTGTGGCATGACATTCCATTATTATAAAACCCTCATTTATTTATTTTTTCTTTTTTGAAGCTGTGATGTTCTAATAGACATTCTTTACACATTCAGAATCTTAAAAAAATGTTTTCTGCTACTTTTAATTTATTTTTTGTCTCAGGGCCATTTCTCACTTTGGGAATATTTTCTAGATGAGTGGAGATGAGAAATAGCTATATTTCCAACTTGGTACATTCTAGAACTTCATGTTTTTTTTAACATATCAAAAATATATTAGATTTAGAAAATTGAAGTTTTTAATAAGTTTATTTATGTTTTATGCATCATTTATGCAGCCAAAAAAACCAAACAAAGAAAAAAAAGAAAACAACTTGCCACTTTTAGTAGGTCATCTGGAAACCTCATTAGCTAGTTTTACACATCAATTAAATTTATATTCTAGCTTCTAAGCTACCACAAAAAAACTATTTGCCAATTGTTCTGCCACTATTTTTCACTGGTTGCCCTTTTTCAAGTCTCTAATAACAGTTTTATTATCATTCTGTCAACATTTACCCACCTCCTGGTCCCAAAGCCAGTGCCACATTTTAGATTTTTGTTAGGTCAACACTTCATTTACTGACACCAATTACTGTAACAGCACATAAAAACCACCTCAAAACTCTGTAGCTTAAAACCACAACTACCAATTGCATCTTCACAATTTTGCATTCAGTCTTAACTGCGTATTTTACCTCTACACTACTTGGCTCACTCATGCATTTCTAGTGGTTGTCTGGAACATGCAAGATGGCCTCATTCACAAATTTACTGTCTCAGCTGGTATGATTGGCATGGCTGGGATCTGACTGGACCTTTCTCTATTTTTTAATTCTTTTATTTTCCAGGGCTTGTCTCTTCATGTGGCCTCTCATCCTTCAGGGCGATAGCCTAAACCTTTTAAAATGAAATCTCAGGGCAGCCACAGAACCAAAGCATAAAGTACAATGCCTCTTAAGACCAAACATTACAACTTTCCCAATGAAGCACTTAGATTCTACTTATCTAAGAAAGTTTTTACATCAGCCAGGGTTCAGCGTGGAAGGGAACACAGAGGGGATGAATTTAGCAAGGTGTGATTTACTGATGTCAGTTTTGTAACAACCCATTGCATCACCATAAAACATGGAATATTTAAAAGATTTTTAGGAGGCTGCGCTTGTAATCCCAGCTACTCAGGAGGCTGAGACAGGAGAATCGCTTGAACCTGGGACATGGAGGTTGCTGTGAGCCAAGATCGCAGCACCGCACTCCAGCCTGGGCAACAAGAGCGAAACTCTGTCTCAGTAATAATAATAATAAATTAAAAAATAAAAATAAAAAAAGATTTTTAGGAGGCATATACAGTTTTAAATATCCTTCCAGGGATTATATAAATATAGTGCTATTTCCATTATAGCCAATTTCCGCATCCTCTGGTTGAGAATACTAATCAAGCAATCACTTATAGAGTATTTGTGGAGAAAAATAATACAGTAACTAAGGTCACAGGCTTTAGAGAGAGAAGACCTGGATTCAAATTTGGGGTTGGCTATTTCTTTGCTGTATGATTTGGGATATTACTCTTTGAGTTTCAAATTCTTGTTTGTACAATAGCATGAGAAAGCTAATGATAGAAACCAACCTCATAGATTAAATGAAAAATACAGAATAGTTTCTGGCATATAATAACCTTCATTAGCTGTACATATATAATACTATACAAAAAACCAAAGGTAGATAAGAAAGAGCAAAAACATAGGCAGTTGAATGTTTAAGTATTTTGAAAAATGCATTTTCAAGATTCTACGGATGCTCAGAAATGGGATGTGCAAACATGATTGACAGGATGACTCTCAATGAGTAGGAACAGATGAAAAGAGAAGCAGGACTGTGGATTGTAGGAAGAAAACCAAACCCGTGGATAGGAACCACAGTGGAAACTGAGGTGAGAAGTTCATGGTCCAGCAGCAGCAGAGAATCAGTGATGAAGGCAAGGGAACAAAGTCTATTGTGTTCTAGGGAAGTTCTGGACCTCCCAACTGGAATTTGTGAGAAGTTAGAGACATATTTTATGTAGAGAAATTCTGTGCGTAGATTTGTGTTTTAGAGAAGCACTCGGTCAGCAAAGTTACAGGAGTTTAAGCACCTTCAGAGAGAGAGCCTCTACATCCTGTTAACTGGTTGGATAGTTCTGGTTGCAAGTGAGAGGAAAGAGTTGACGTTTTAATGTATAAGAAAAGGTTTTTATATAGATACTATTCCTTAGTAACATAGCTGCTGCATAAAATAAGGTATATGTGTACGCTCATGAATATGAAAGAGTTGTCCAAAATGTATTACAGGCCCACAACGATTTATACAAAATCCTGAAATCCATAAAGCTCAGAAAACCAAAAGTTTTTCTTTCTGTTTTTATTTTTATTTTTATTGGCAATAGAAGTAGCTCACCCTACCTGAACTCATTTATGCTGAAAATTGACTGCAAATGATGTGAAGTATTTATCATCTTAAGTTTTTCCACTTAGGTAACATTTATATTTTTTGTGTTTTATTTTTTGTATAGGAATATATACTATAATATATATTATAGTATATATTCTATATATACTATATATATAGTATATGAATGTTTAAGTATTTTGAAAAATGCATTTTCAAGATTCTACGGATAGAATCTTGGAATATATAGTATAATATATATTATGTATACACTATATTACCACTCTTAATTCAAATATATATATGAAATATTTCAGGTCCCAAGACTTTTGTATTAAAAAAATTGCATCTCTGTGTTATTTAATTATATAATTTAAAAACATTATAATCCAAGTCAGAGCAAGGAATGTAGTCAAAATACCTAATTAAATTCATTTCAAGCAGAGAAAAAGTATTGTTTATTATTATTATTTATATACACCTTACATCTAGCAACAGATCATTGTTAACTTTCAATTAGGTTGACAACATCAAATTCTGCCTCACCTTGTTATAATCAATTATGACTCTGATAAAGCCGTTTGAATAAACAAGTCTGTTATGACTGTCATATCTTGCTAAAGGAAGTTAAAAACAGAGAGCTGGGGTAGACCACTGCATATGGTCAGGAGATTGTAAAACCAAGTGCTAACTGGAAATGAGACCAGCCTACGAGGCTGTGCTTGAGCCATCTGCTTTCAATCTGGTGCTCTAGAGCTAGAAAGGTTGTTAATCTATTAATTTAAAAGATGCCTATGTATTTTTATATCAATTTAAATAGTTAAAAATGGCATTAATATAGGAAAGAATCTGGAATGATTGTTTGCAGACTCTGACTCCTCTCAAGTACTCAGGGGAATGTACTTAAATTGCCTTTGATCTATTTTATATTTTTCATAGCACCTAGTACAGTGTTACTTACTTAGATAGTTGGCATCAGCAAACCCTTATTGGATGTATTACAGCTCAGAGGCCCTCTTCTATACTTCCTGAGGTCTTTAAAGTTGTACATAGACTATTAATAATATATAATGTTCCCCTTATTAATCTCTTAGCCATGACCATGTTAGCAAACCGCTATCTCATTTTTCTAAGGTCGCTTGAAAGAGAAGGTGTATATGGCTCCCTTTCTGGCTGATGTATTATGACTTCTGCGATTTCCCTATCACCATACCATATATATGTGATTTTATTCAATTACAAAATGAATAAAATGAATGAGTTTTATATATCTAGAATGAGTTGTATATATCTTTCACAGACAGGCAAAAATACGATACAGTAGTTGGATGTTATATTTTCAGATACTGCTCAAATCTGAGAATGTCCTCTGTAACTTTCTCATATGAATGACAACTTGGCTAGGTAGAATATTTTTGAAACATATTATTTCCCTCTCAAAATTCACAATTGACTTAATTGCTTTCCTGACAGTGATGCTATAGAAAAGTCTCATGTCACTGTTATTATTTATTTATTTTTTTGGTAAGGTGCTGCCTTTTTCTATGCCTGGTGCTAAAAGAAATAATTACTTAACTTTGAAGGTCATGGTTTTCACAAGAGTGTGTGTTTTAGCATTTGCTAATTTGTTAGGTAAAACAATATACTCAAGTGATCTATTTTTCTCAAAAGTCTTTGTGGTCGAATAATTTGGTAAGTGGAATATACTGTTATCATCCTTGAAGAACCACCAGGCACACTAGCATTTCGAGGCTGAGAAGCCCTGTACTTGAGAAATCTGGTGAACTGTTCTTCATCCAAAGCTTTCCAGACCCATTTGAATATTCGAACACTTGTTTCCTGTCACTGCTAGCACACCTGTTGGCTAGACACTCCCAAATTTAAATGCACACATACAAATGTCCATTATATCACTGATTTACTTTTTAAATTATTCTTTTTTTGATGTTTAATGTGTATTGTTTATAATTATGTTGATGCGTTTTGGTTTTATAGCATTCTTTCTTTATATTATCTAGCTTCTTTGTTGTAAATTTCCACTTACCTCTCAATTAACTTTTTACCTCACACTGTTATCCTATCTTATTTCATTTTGTAGAATCTGTGCTCCATAAATTTGACTGAGATAATAGCAGATGCTGTTTAAAGTTTACTTCTCTTCCCTACAGTGATTCTGTTAAAAAATATGTACTTCTGCCTTTATTATGTTTTGTTTCTATAACATAATAGAAGCTTTCCTTTGGAATAGTAGTATTATTTTTCCTTCCTGTCCTTATCTTTTTAAAAGGAGACAACTGTAAGATTTAGTGTTTATTCTCAAATGAAGTCAAAATAATTGTCCTTGACCTTTGACATTTATGTTTAGATTTTTCTCTTGAATATTGGCTGGAGGGTTGATTCATTCTAGACATATGCAATGGACCAGGGACATGGGGAATTCAAAAGGGGAAATTACATGATCTCTGCTAGGCACCAAATCTCATGAGGCTTACTTGCTTTCTTGCTATTGTCACCTTCAAGGTCAGGGAATGACATTCACTTTTTTAAATTAAATTTTTCATTTTTATGGATTTACAGGTATAAGTGTAGTTGTGTTTCATGTGTATATGGCACAGTGGTAAGATCTGAGCTTTTAGTGTACCCATCATTCAAATAATGTACATCATTCCTAAGAGTTGGTATGTAATCCTTCGCCTTCTTACTACCCTCCCACCATTGGGAGTCTGCAGTGTCTATTCCACTCTGTATGTCTGTGTGTACCATTGTTTAGCTCCCACTTTTAAGTGAGAACATGTGGTCTTTGATTTTCAGTTTCTGAGTCATTTTACTGAAGATAATGGCCTTCAGTTCCACTCATATTGCTGCAAAAACATTATTCCATTCATTTTTATGACTGAGTAGTAATCCATGGGGGGTGTGTGTGTGTATATATATATCCCCACACAATGTATGTGCATGTGTATATATGTATACATAAATATGTATAGACACATGCACACCACATTTTAAATTGATCATCCATTGATACACATAGGTTGATTTCATGATTTTTGTTGCTGTGAATACTGTTGCAATAAACATATGAGTACAGGTGACATTTTTTGATATTTATTTTTTTTTGAGTAGATACCCAGTAATGGAATTGCTGGATCAAAAGGTAGTTTTTTTTCTTTTAGTTCTTTGAGACTTTTCCATACTGTTTTCCATAGAAGTTGTACTAATTAACATTCCCATCAGTGAATAAGCATTTCCTTTTTCCACATCCTCACCGAGATCTGATGGTTTTTGACGTTTTAATGATAGCCATTCTAATCTGTATAAGATGGTATCTCATTATAGTTTTAATTTGCATTTCCGTGATGATTACTCATGTTTAGGATTTTTTCATATTTTTGTCTTCTTGTATGTCTTCTTTTGAAAAATGTTTCTATATTCTTTGCCCACTTTTCAATAGAGTTATTTGCTTTTCTTCTTGTTGAATTAAGATCCTTTAGATTCTGAATCTAACCTTTCTTAGATGAATTGTTTTCACAAGTTTTCTCCCATTCTGTTGGTTGTCTGTTTAGTCTGCTCATTATTCCCTTTGCAGTTCAGACATCTATTAGTTTCCTTAAGTCCCATTTGCCTATTTCTGTGTTTTTTTTTTTAAACATTTCCTTTTGAAGACTTAGTCATAAATTATTTGTCTAGACCAATGTCCAGTAGAATTTTCCTAGGATTTCCTCTAGGATTTTTATAGACGTATAGATGACCTTGACTTAATTTACCTTAATTTTTATATATGGTGAGATATAGGGGTCCATTTGCATTCTTTTGCATATGGCTCTCCAATTATCCCAGCATCATTCATTCAATAGGGTGTTTTTTTCCCAGTGTATATTTTTGCTGCCTTTGTCCAAGATCAGTTGGTTGTAGGTATGTGACATTACTTCTGGGTTCTTTATTCTGTTTCATTGATCTGTGTGTCTATTTTTATACCAGTATCATGCTATTTTGGCTACTGTTGGCTTGTAATCTATTCTGAACTCAGGTAATGTGATGCCTCTAGCTTTGTTCTTTTACTTAGTCTCACTTTGGCCTATTTGGGCTCTTTTTTTTGTTTTATGAATTTTAGAATTGTTTTTTCTACTTCTGTGAAGAATGATTATTTGTAGTTTGAAAGGAATTGCAACGAATCTGCAGATTGTTGGGCAGTACGGTCATTTCAACAACATTAATTCCTCCAATCTGTGATCATAGGATGCCTTTCCATTGGTTTGTGTCTTCTTCAATTTTTTCAACAGTGTTTTGTAATTTTCCTTGCAGAGATCTTTCATCTCCTTGGTTAAAATTATTCTTAGAGTTTTATTTTGTAGTTATTGTAAATGAGATTGCCTTCTTTATTTCTTTTTTGGCTAGTTTGTTTTTGGTATGTAGAAATGCTACAGATTTTTGTATGATAATTTTGTATCCTAAAACTTAATTTATCAGTTCTAAGAGTTTTCTGGTGGAGTCTTTTGTTTTGCTAGATGTAAATCATATTGTCTGCAAAAAGGGACAATTCGACTTTCTCTTTTACAATTTATATGCCTTTTTAAAATTTTCTTGCTTGATTGCTCTGGTTAGGACTTCCGGTACTGCGTTGAATAGGAGTAAAAGTGGGCATCCTTGTCTTGCTCTAGTTTTTGCAGGAAAGACTTTCAACCTTTTCTCATTAAGTATGATGTTAGCTGTGGGATTTGTCATTTATAGCCTTTGTTATTTCACGCTATGGTCCTTCTACACCTAGTTTGTTGGGAGTTTTTATTATGCGGGGATGTTGAATTTTGTCAAATGCTTTTTCTGAATCTATTGAAATGATCATATGGTTTTTGCCCTTTATTCTATTGTTGTGATTCCTAGCATTTATGAATTTATGTGTGTTGAACTGTTCTTGCACCTTTGAGATAAATCTCACTTAATTACGGTGTATTATCTTTTTGATGTGATCTTGGATTTTGTTTGCTAGTATTTTGTTGAAGGCTTTTGCATCTATATTCATCAGGGATACTAGCCTGTAGTTTTCTTTTGTTGTTGTGTCCTTGTCTGGTTGTGATATCAGGGTAATGCTAACCTTGTAGAATGAGTTTGAAGAAGTTTCTCCACTTCAATTTTTTAAATATAGTTTGAGGAGGATTAGTATTTCTTTGTAGACTTGGTAGAATTCAGTAGTGAATCCATTCAATTCTGGGTTTTTCTTTGTCATGAATTTTTTTTTTTTTTAATTACTGATTAAATGTCACGACTCACTATTTGTCTGTTCAGGTTTTCTGATTCTTCTTGATTCAATCTTGATAGGTTGTATATTTCCAGGAACTTACTCATTTCCTGTAGGTATTCCAGTTTGTTAGTGTATAGTTGTTCATAATAGTCTCTGATGATCTTTTCTATTTCTGTGGTATTATTTAAAATCTTTTTTCATTTCTATTTTATTTAGATCTTCTCACCTTTTCTTGATTAGTCTAGTTAATGATTTATCAAATTTGCTTATCTTTTCATAGAGCAAACTTTTCATTTTGTTTATTCTTTTTTTTTTAGTCTCTGTTTTGTTTAGTTCTGCTCTGATCTTTATTATTTTTTTCTTCTGCTAATTTTGGATTTGGTTTGTTTTTGATTTTCTAGTTCCTTGAAATGTATAATTGCATTGTTTATTTGAAATCTTTCCTTTTTAATGTTGGTGTATATTGCTATCAATGTCCCTCTGAGCACTGATTTTGTGGGACAGCACATTTCCACTGGGAACATTCTTTCAGTTCCATACTCACCACTCACATTCCTCTGTCGACTGGATCCAAGTGGCACTTTCTCCAGATAACTCAGCCTCCTTTCTCCATTTCAAACTTCATAGGACTCATGGAATTCAAGATTTTGTTACTTCCTGAAAGACTATGCTGTCTCTTCAGAAGTAAAGTATCAGTCCTGTCTTTCCTCAAAGATAGGAACATCTCACTATCACTTTTCCCTCCTTTCCAATAGTGAACAAGAATTTTTATGTTCACATTGTGTTTGTTGTTGCTGCAGAGGTGGAAAGAAGGGGCATCATATACTTCTATTCAAGCTTTCCTCAAGTCTGAATCTGTATCCGCTGTTCAGCATTCTCACTGAATCTCATACTATTTCCCTACTGGAGCTTATAAATATATAACAGGTATTTACATAGTATATGTATATACAATATATAAATTTGTATTTGTTTGCATTTAGTCCATTTTTTATGCCACATTTATACTAATGTGCTTCAGTGTAATTCAGTGGGTTGGTTTATATCTACTCTTACAGCTCATTGTGATGTTTGTCTCCTCTATTTTTATTATTCTGGTAATTTTTTTTTAACAATCTGTCATATGGTTTGAATCTGTGCCCCCACCAACTCTCATGTCAAATTCTAATCCCCAGTGTTGGGTGTGGTGCCTGGTGGAAGGTGATTGGATCATGGGGGCAGAGTTTTCACGAATAGTTTAGGTACCAAAAGGTACATCCCCTTTTGGTACTCTGTAGTGAGTGAGGTCTCATGAAATCTGGTTGTTTAAAAGTGTGTGGCACCTCCCCCACTCTCTGTTGGTATTCCTGTCATGTGAGACGCCTGCTTCCGCTTTGCCTTCCACCATGAGTAAAAGCTCCCTGAGGCCTCCTCAGAAGCAAATGCTGCTATGCCTTCTGTACAGCCTGCAGAACTTTGGGCCAATTAAATACCCTTTCTTTATAAATTACCTTTCTTTGTAAATATCCTTTCTTTCTTTCTTTTTTTTTTTGAGACAGAGTCTGGCTCTGTAGCCCAGGCTGGAGTGCAGTGGCGCCATCTGGGCTCACTGCAAGCTCCACCTCCCGGGTTCCCGCCATTCTCCTGCCTCAGCCTCCCCAGTAGCTGGGACTACAGGCGCCGCCACCGCGCCCGGCTGATTTTTTTTGTAGTATTAGTAGAGACGGGGTTTCATCGTGTTAACCAGGATGGTCTCGATTTCCTGACCTCGTGATCCGCCCGTCTCGGCCTCCCAAAGTGCTGGGATTACAGGCGTGAGCCACCGCGCCCGGCCGTAAGTATCCTTTCTTCATAAATCTCATGTATTTCTTTATAGCAGTGAGAGAACAGACAAACGCAGTCTATATCCCTTCATATCCATGGAAGGAATAAGTATTTGAGTGAGAAAGACAAAGTCAGACCATGTCACAAAGAGCCCTTCTGCCTTTCATTATATTTCCATATATCAATATCATCACCTTTTTTTCGTTTTATTTTTTGAGCAATTTGTGAAGTGGTAAGTTTTGGTTCTCAACAGCTTCGGTTAGAGTAAAATAAAATGTTCTAAAAATCTCCACACTGTAAAT